>NC_000087.7:30844943-30909943 GCF_000001635.26 Mus musculus | reverse complement strand
AAAAAAAAAAAAAAACCAAAAAAACCAAAAAAAAAAAAACCAAAAACAAACAAACAAACAAAAAACCACCCCCCCAAAATACTAAAAAACAAAAATCATAAAAAAAAACTTTAGAGCCTAAAAAAAACCCAAACCCTGAAGAACCCTAATATCCTAAAAAAAAAAGAAAAAAAAAAGAAAAAACAGAAAAAAACACTACAAATACACTAAAATACTGAAAACCAAAAACACCTCTAAAACACTCTTCTTAATACCCTAGAAAACTCTTAAGAAGAACACTAAAATTCTAAAAAATTAAGAATATAAAAGAATGTAAAAATGACCCCAAAAGTGGGCTTATTCTTGTTTTTTTGTTTTTTTTGAGTTTTTGGAGACTGGATTTCCTGTATCTGTGGCTGTTCTGGAGCTCTGTCTGTAGACCAGGCTGGCCATTAACTCAAAAATCCTCCTACCTCTGCCTCCTAATTGCTGGAATTAAAGGCATGGTCCACCATTGCCTGGTAACCCAAAAACAATTAATTCCCCAATATAAAACTCTAATTGTTTTTTCAATGAAGAACAAAAACAAAAAACCCTAAGAAATACAGTAACATCCAAAAAAAAAAGAAGAAGAAATAAAGTAAAGCCTAAATTAAACCTCAAAACCCTAAAATACACTAAAATCCTTAAAAAACCAAGAAAAACACTAAAAAATACACTAGAAGCCTGAAAAACAAACAAACAAAACAAAAAACAAAAACAACAACAAAAAACTTCTAAAACACTCTTCTAAACACTTTACAAACCTTTTGAAAAACCCATAGAAATCTAAAAAAAAAAAAAGGTACATAAGAAGCCAAAATGTCCCTAAAACATGTCCTTCCTTCCTTTATTCCTTCCTTTCTTCCTTTTTCTTCCTTCCTTCCTTTTTTCCTTCCTTTCTTCCTTCCTTCATTTCTTCCTCCCTCTCCCTCCCTCCCTTCCTTCCTTCCTTCCTTCCTTCCTTCCTTCCTTCCTTCCTTCCTTCCTCCCTTCCTGTCTCTCTCTCTCTTTGTCTGTCTGTCTGTCTATCTGTCTGTCTGTCTGTCTTTCTTTCTTTCTTTCTTTCTTTCTTTCTTTCTTTCTTTCTTTCTTTCTTTCTTTCTTTCTTTCTTTCTTTCTTTCTTTCTGTCTTTCTTCTTTTCTTTTTTTTTTTCTTTTTTTTTAAAGTTTTGGAGACTGGTTTTCTATGTTTATCCCTGGCTGTCCAGGAGATCCCTCTGTAGAACAGGCTGGCCTTGATCTAAAAAAAATCCCCTACATTTTCCTCCCAAGTGCTGGGTTTAAAAGCATGGGCCACAATTGCCTGGCAACTCTAAAACTATTAAATACTAAAATTAAAAACCCTCAAATTGTACATAATTATTCAAGAACAACAACAACAAAATAACCTAAGAAAAACAATAAAATTCAAAAAAAAACCAAAAACAAAAAAAAAAAACAAAAAAACTAATACACTAGAAGCCTCAAAAAAAAAAAAAAAACAAATATAGAGTTTAAAACACTCCTCTAAAAACACTAGAAACACTTAAAAAAAAAAACTAAAAATCTTTAAAAAACACAGATGAAGCCAAAAATGTCGCTAAATTTCTTTCTTTCTTTCTTTCTTTCTTTCTTTCTTTCTTTCTTTCTTTCTTTCTTTCTTTCTTTCTTTCTTTCTTTCTTTCTTTCTTTCTTTCTTTCTTTCTTTCTTTTTTCTTTTTCTTTCTTTCTCTTTCTTTGTTTCTTTCTTTTTTCTTTCTTTCTTTCTTTCTTTCTTTCTTTCTTTCTTTCTTTCTTTCTTTCTTTCTTTCTTTCTTTCTTGTTTGTTTTGTTTGTTTGTTTTTTGTTTGTTTGTTTTTTTTTTTCTTTTTGAGTTTTGGAGACTGGGTTTCTCTGTGTAACCCTGGCTGTCCTGGAGAATATGCTGACTTGAACTCTTAAATTTACCTACTTCTGCCTCCCAAGTGTAGGATTAAAGGCAAGGTCACCACTGCCTGCCAACACTAAAACTCTTAAACGCAAAAAATATAACTCCAAAATTAAAAAAAAAAACAAAAACTCAAGAAAACAAACAAACAAACAAACAACAACAACAAAAAAAAATAGAAACAGTAAAACGCTAAATATACCGCAAAGCCTAATAACTGAAAATCACTAAAATACCAGACCAGGTAGCACTCTGAACCCAAAGGGAGAGGCTCCTCAGTGTCCCTCCTCATTCAGAATGCTTGGATGGTTGCACTGCTACCTCAAGCAGAACTGCAAAGTGAGGCAGCTCAGGACTGGCCTCTACAGGCTCGAGAACAGCCTCTCTCCAGGCTCGGGACTGGCCCGGGCAGGCATGAGGACAGCCTCTCTCCAGGCTCGGGACTGGCCCGGGCAGGCATGAGGACAGCCTCTCTCCAGGCTCGGGACTGGCCTGTGCAGGCGCAAGGACACTCACTGTCCAGGCTCAGGACTGGCCCGTGCAGGCGCAAGGACACTCACTGTCCAGGCTCGGGACTGGCAGGCATGAGGACAGCTGCTCTCCAGCTCGCAACTGGCCCGTGCAGGCATGAGGACAGCAGTTCTAGAACTTTGCTTCATTCCTGAGGCCAACGGTCACTCTAGTTCTGTGCTCTTGGCCTTCAGGACGCGTTCACAGTACTCGGGAGAGAGTGCCGCTCTCAAAGGTTGCTGCTTAAGCATTGTTTGCCACGAGTCACCATTGGCAAGTACATGCACTGCCCCTTTCATGGGCAGTGGCCCATTTCATGTTTCTTGAACAATTTCCTTCACGATTAAATGGCCAGACGTGTGGAGAGAGGGCAGGAAGCCTCAGCCCGGACTTTACCCTCTGACCAGGGACCGGTTTCCCAGCCTCCACGGCCTGGGACCCCCTTCAGTGTCCCCCAAAGGAATAATAATACCGTACCCCAATTGGGGAATCTCTTGCAGGGTTCCCAGCCTCCACGTCCTGGGACCCCCTTCACTGTCCCCCAACCGGATGGTAACACCTTACCCCAACAAGGGAAGCACTTGACCAGCAGAGACCCGAGGGACTTTGATCATCCGGGGCTCCTTAGACGGACTCGGTACAAGTTCAGGAGCCCAAATCCCTATGAAGACCAGAGATTCAAAAAACCTGATGCTCACGTGACAGAAAAGCTACAGAAACTCAAAGCTCTTGTCAAGGCTTCAGCCAAGAAGAGGATCCCGGACCCTTTGAGGAACCTGAAAGAGAACAAAAAATGGACAGTTACAATTCCTCTGAGGGTTCCTGAGGGCACGAGTCACCCACTGACCAGGGATACCAGACCATCTGTTTTACAGCCTGCCACCAGAAAAAGAGTAGCCTCCTCTTCTGTGCCCATCCCTGGGAAGGTGACAAGAAGCCAGTCTATGTCCACTGTGTTTGAAGAACCTATGGATTTTGACCAGTTGGGTGATAGAGTGCCTGCAGCATCTTCCACAAACGGGGCTGGAGATGCCAGTCACAAGTTTAAAGAAGATCACACAGTGCCTGGGCCGTCTTCTGCTGGACAACATGGACAGGTAATCTCCCCACATATTCAAGGTTCCCCACACCCTTCCGTATCTAGCCAAGGAGATCCGGGAACTTCCACTTCTCCCCAAGATGCTCAGGGACTGTCCCTATCCACCCAACATGCTCGGGGACTGTCCCTATCCACCCAACATGCTCAGGGACTGTCCCTATCCACCCAAGATGTTCTCGAACTAACCAGATATTTCCAAGAGTCTATGGGGCATTCCACATCTGCCCAGGCATCCCAAAGACTTCCCACTTGTGCTGAAAGGAAAATCATACATGCCTCCTCTTCCAGAAGGAGTTCCAAAAGGTTATCCCCTACCCTACATAACTCTAATCTTTCCAATTCTCCTCCAAAGCATGTTGGACAAGACTCCTCTGGTCAAGGGGACCTACAACAGGCCCCATCAGACAAGGAGGGATCCAAACCTCCTTCTCCCAAAGGTAACATCACTGATTTCTCTTTTGTCTCAAATGTATCGACTTCCACTTCCTCTCCCCAGGAGAGTTCAACATGTTTGACAGCTGCCAAAGCAGGGCATAAAGCTAAGTCCTCTCACAAAGACAGCCAAAGATGTTCCCCTTCTCCCCCAAAGTGCCCCATGCAATCTGCTTCTAGTAAAGTGAGTTTGAGACCTGACCCTGCTGACCAAGAGGATTTCAGAACTTCCCCTTTAAACCAAGAGGGCTTTCAAAGTCCTCTACCATTAAAAAATGGGCTCAGATCATCTCTTACAGTCCAAAGGGAAAGAAATGCAATCACGATTCCAAAAGTGAGCCTCACACCGCTCATACCTGCCCAAGCAGAGACAACAATTTCCACACCTATACCAGGAGCTCAAGGACCTTTGCCATCCTTAGAAGGGGCTCTTGAGAGTTCCACACATAGGCTATATGTGATAGAAACTCCCGAGTCCTCCAAAGGGACTCTTGTGCCTTCTGCACATACACAAAGTGAACTAGAACCATCAGCATCTTCCCCAGGGGTTCTGAGACCTTCTCCATCTGTTAGGTGGCCACTAGGATTATCTCCCTCTATGGAAGAGCATCAAAGACATGTTCTTAAATCTTATCTCCCACAGAAAGGAAGATTAAATCATTCTCCTGCTATGAAAAGTGACCCTGAACATTCTCATTCTAGCAGAGGATTGAAAGATGCTCTCTCTAAACAACGGGTCTCCAGAAAGTCCCGATCTGATCAAGAATTATTCAAATATCCCCTACCAGCCAAAAGGGTCCTCCTGACTTGTCATCAGGTCCCAAACAGCCAAGATTCTGCCAAAATGCTCCCAGGGAGCCAAACAAGCTCCATATTTGTACAGTGTGCTGAGACCATACAACCCTCCATGCAGCCCTTGGTGACACTGGGACATTGTGTATCTGTAGGAGAGGCTGTAAAGGATTCCCCATATACATCAAAGATGCTACGATTTCCAAAACCTGTACAGGATTGTCTGAGTACTACCCTATCACATAAAGGGTTTGTAGGACAGGCTACATCTACAAAAGGAGTTCTAGCCACAGTCCCATCTTTAGAAATGACTCGTGGATGTGACACATCTACAAAAGATGTTCTAGGACAGATTCCATCTGTACAGAAGGTTCTGGATCCAATCCTATGTGAGCAAGGTGCTGTGGGAGGTGATTTGCACACACAAGAGTCTGTAGCATCCTGTACGGCTAAAGAAGGGAATTCCTTGGATTCTACCTGTGCACAAGAATCCATAGGACCTCCCCAAACTTCACAGGAGACTATGAGAACTTCCCTATCTCCTCAAGAGGATCAGCCATCTTCCCCAACTACACAAGATGCTATAGACTCTTATCCACCTGGACAAAGGGCCGTTGGTCCTTCTCCATGCCCACAAATGTCTCCAGAATATCTTCCAAATGCCCATAAGGCTCTAGGTTCTACTTCATCTTCAAAAGGGCCCTTGGAACCTGTTTTGCCTATCAAGCTGGCTACGACACCTGATACTTCTATACAGAAGGTGTTATCCCTTTCTCAGGCTGAAGAAAATTTTCTTGGAACTTCCACTAGTACACAAGGAGGTCTAGAAATTTCCCTACCTGCTCAAGAGGTTCTTATACCTCTCACATATGTCCATGATGCTCTAGGAGAGGCCACATCTACACAGGTATCTCTAGGACATTCCCCTCACTCTGAAGCCACGGGCAAGAATTGCACGGGTACACAAGACACATTAATACCTTCCCCATCTGTGCAGATGGTCATAGGATCTACCATATCTGAACAGGGTGCTTTACAATTATCTCCATCTACCCAAGAGTGTTCCTTTCACATGCCTTCTCTGATGGGAAGTAGTAGACCTTCTCCCTCTACCCATGTTTTCCCCAAGCATCCGGTTTCTACTAAAAACAGGTTGAGTGTTGATCCTTCTGATAAAGGAGACTCCAGAACTTCTGATGAAAGGGGACTTGCATCATCTCCTGCTGCCAAAGAAACATCAATCGCTACAACGACTCCTCAGGTGAGTCCCACCCCTTCTGTATCTGTCCAAAATGCCTTGAAACATCCCACAGATGACCAAGGGACTGTGGAAACTTGCCAGTTGGACAAAGGGTATGGTGGACATTCCATATTTCCCCAAAAGGCTCAAGGGCTTTCTCTGTCTAACCAAAAGGCTCTGGTCTGTTCACGATCTGGCCCAGAGCTCCAGGGAATTTCTTTATCTCTCTCAAATGATCCAGAACATTTTGCCCATGCTCAAGGTGATTGGTCCGTTGGCCAATCAGACTTCAGAACGACACAACCTCTTTTATATTACCAAGGGTCTAAGGGAAAGTCCACATGTAAAAAAAATCATCTAGAAGTTGTGCCTTTAGCCCAAACATATCAAAAATCTTCCATGTCTTCTAAAGCATCTAAAAAACCTTCTGCCTCCAACATTCTTGTTGTGGGACAGTTACCATCTGCCCTAGGATCTGCTAGATCGTTAACATCTAAGCATGAGCATCTAGAAACTTTACCAGCTGTGCAAAGGTCTTTAGGATGTTTAGCATTTTCCCCAGGAACTCTGGGTGTCCAGAGAACAACAGAACATTTGCCACCTGGCCAAGGTGTTCAGAAAACTTTTCCATCTTCAACAAGGTGTTCAGGATATTCACTCCACCTTCCGGGAGATCTGGATCATTCTTCATCAGCACAAGGAGTTTCCAGACATGCACCCCCAACTCAGGGGCCTCTGGAATCTTCTTCATGCTCACCTGAGTTTGCAGGACCTTTGATGTCCTTGCAAAGGCCTCTGGATCTTTCCACAACTACCCAGAGTACTGATGCTACTTCACCAAGTACTCAAGGGACTTTAGCACCTTTGTTATCTCTCCCAAGTAAAACAAGAGCCTGCCAACGTACTCAAAGATTGCTAGGAGCTTTTCCACCTAGACCAGGAGCTCTGGCAATTTCCCCGTCAGCCATTGTGGCTCCTGGACCCTTACCAGTGGCTCCAGAGCCTGTGAGCCTTTCTCTGTCATCTCAGGAGACTCCATCCAATTTGCCCCACATTCATGGAGTTCTAGATTTATCTCAGTCTGGCTCAGTGTCCCCCCTAAATGTCATGCCACTCACTCAATGGCAACATGGAACTCCTTCCTCCTCAGAAGGAAGTGTAGCACCTTTGTATTCTGTTCAAGGGGCTGTGGGACAATCTCTCTCTGCACAACAGACTCCAGAACTCTCCACATCCACACAGGGAACTCTCAGACATTCTTTTTCTGTTCTGGGTGATAGGCCACCTTCCTCACCTTCTAAGGTGTCTAAAGGACCATTGCGATCTGTGGATGTGGATATGGGGACATATTCAGATTCTCAGAGATCTCCAGGACATTTGAAAAATGTCTCAGGTTTTCCAAGCCATATGCTGCCTGGCCCAGATCCTGTGGGAATTTCCTTACCTACTCTTGCTACTGAGTCTTTGTTATCTTCCTCATCTTGCCAAGGGCTTCAAGGGTCTTTGCAATCCACCAAGGATGGTGGAAAAAACTCACTTACTGCAGCAAATGCTCAGAAACATGATCAATTTACTTCACAGACCTTAGAACTTTTGATAACTACCCAAGGACCACTGCCCACTTACACACCTTCTAAACAGACTCTGCATTCTTCACCATCTAAACTAGGGGATTTCCAATTGCAAAGGTCTCTTGAAATGTCATCACTGGCACAAGGGACCCTAGGTTCTTTGGTATCCTCCCAAAAGGAAGGTACAAAATACAAATCAGAAAAAGACATTGTGAGACAGTCTATATCACTACAGGGGACTGTAGAACCATCATGTCATAAGACAGGAGCTTTAGGATCTACTCAATATGCTGATAGGGTGCCTCAAATATTTCCATCAAATCAAGGAGCTGAGATACATTCTCTGTGTCCTACAGGGGCTATGGGGCTGCCCACATCTGAAACTGGGGCTCTAGAAAATTCGCCATCTAAACCAGGACCTGTGAAATTTTTCAGTTCTTTTCAAAAGGCTTCTACAATTTCTCTATCTATGCAAGATACCCGGCAACATCCACCATCTGTAACAGAGGCTGTGATATCTTCTCCATCTACCCAGGGAACTAAGAAAACATTGTTATCTACCCAAGGGACTGTGAAACTTTCAATATCTGCACCTCCTCACACTACAACAGGAACACTAACAATTGTGACATGTAAGCAAGGGCCTTTAGAAAATTCTGAACCTGTCCAGGGGACTGAAGGTTCTTCTACAACTACCTCAGGGAAACTAGAGCATTCAGCATCTTTCCAAAAGAAGCTAGAGCACTCTTCACACATGGTAGAATCTCTGGATAACTTGCCATCTGTCCAAGAGACTACAACAGATCCTTTGCCTCTTATAGGGTCTATGGGACCTCCCAAATCTGAAACTAAGACAACAGAAAATTTTCCATCTGAAAAAAGATCTTCTGAATCCACCAGGAAAAGTAAAAAAACATTGCTATTTTCCCAAGGGACTGTGGGATGTTCCTCATCTGCACCACATGCTCAGAAACCTCCTCACACTACAACAGGAACACTAACAATTGTGACATGTAAGCAAGGGCCTTTAGAACATTCTGGACCTGTCCAGGGGACTGAAGGTTCTTCTACAACTACCTCAGGGAAACTAGAGCATTCAGCATCTTTCCAAAAGAAGCTAGAGCACTCATCACACATGGTAGAATCTCTGGATAACTTGCCATCTGTCCAAGGGACTACAACAGATCCTTTGCCTCTTATAGGGTCTATGGGACCTCCCAAATCTGAATCTAAGACAACAGAAAAATTTCCATCTGAACAAAGATCTTCTAAATCCACCAGGAAAACTAAAAAAGCATTGTTATATTCCCAAGGGACTGTGGAACCTTCATCATCTGTACTATGTGCTCAGAAACTTCCCCAAACTACATCAGGCACTCTAACAACTGTGAGATGTAAGCAAGCACCTCTTGAACATTCTATACCTGTCCAGGAAACTGTTGGTACTTTGCCATCTTTCCCAGGGTTTCTAGAACATTTACCATCTTACCAACAGAAGCCAGGGGACTGGTCATATACAGTAGAATCTCAGTATACCTCACCATCTCTCCAAGTCACTAAAGGCCCTTTGCAACATACCTCAAGTCATACAGGACATTCACAACCTGACCAACGATCTCAGGTGTCTTCTTTAGAAGTTTCAAGTGATCTAGCACATTTGCTATCTACCAAACATAGCATATCTGTTGAGGCATCTCTAGACCTTTCACCATATACTCAACAGTCTATGCAGCAGTCAACATCTTCCCAGGAGATTCTGGGATCATCGGAGTCTGCCCAGTGTGCTCATCAACATTTTTCTTCGGTGTCAGGTTCCTTGGGAATGTCGTCATGGGTACCAAGGACACCAGAAACATTGCCACATGTACCAAAGGCTCATGGCCATTGCACACTAACACAAGCAAGTCAAGCTCCTCCACCGTTTTTACAAAAAGCTGTTGCAACATCCCTGTATCCACAATCAAATCTTGAACTGAATGGATCAGCACAAATTGCTCCATTACTCTCACCATCGACTCAGTTGCATGGACAAGTTTCCCTTAATGCAGAAGACAGTTTGGGAGAGCTCATAGCTGGCCAGGGAGTTGAAGAACTTTTGCTGTTAACTTCTCAACGGCAAAAGAAAAACTGTACAGTGACAAAGGGAACTTTGCCTGTTCAAAGTTCATTATCATCCACCCAAAGAAATCTAGAACCTTTGGCAGATTCCACAGGGATTCTAGCATTGGGACAATGTAAACACACAGAGACTACCTCGGGCCCTTTGCCTCTAGTGAGGGAGAATACAGAATCTTCTACATCTGCTTTGCCTACTCTAGGACCTTTGCCACCATCACCTCGAGAACCTGGTAGACATTCATCTTTTACTCAAGAAGGTGCAGAAACTTTCCCTTCTGGTCCCGGGAACCTAGCACATTTACCATCAGCCCAGGGGCCTCTGACACTTTCCATCTCAGCCCAGGCAATGATCCATATCTTGGGATCTGCTGAAGGGGCTCTACTGCATTCATCTCCTTCCCCAGCAGTTTCAGAAACAAATACATACTCTACATCTACCCGAGGGACATCAGACATTCCCAGAAGTGCTGGACAGCATCTGGATCTTACTACATCACTACAGGTGTCACCATCATCTTTGAGATCTGAGCAAGGAACTCTGGGACCTTGCTTATCTGAAGGGACCAAATCTAAGAAAAAAACTGTAGGGTTTTCTGCATCTGCTCAGGGTACTAGGGGGCATTCCTCATCTGCACAAGCCACAGTAGGAAAGCCCATGTCTGCAAAGCAGACTGTGGGAACTTTGCCTCCCACTGCAGGAACGTTGGGGTCTACCCAAATCCCTCCGGTGGTCTCAGAGTCTTTGTCATCTGATCAGAAGCCTCTGGGAATTTCTTTATCTTCACCAGGAACTCTAGGCTCTTCATCTTCCATAGAGGCTTCTGGACATTCCCTTTCTGACCAAGGGTCTCTAAAGCTGTCCACAACTAAACAATGGACTGTACAAACTGTACCATCTTCTCCAAAGTCTGTGCAACATCCAACTTATTGCCAGAAAGGTATGAGATATTCTCCCCTTTCTGAACCTTCTGGACATAGATCTTCAGCGTCCTCAAGGTACATTGGGCCGTTACTACCTTGCCAGAAATCTCAAAAATCCATTTCATATTCACCAGCAGATGTAACACACTCACCATCTGTACTAGGTTCTCAGGAGCATCCTCTATCTAGTAAAGACTCTCAAGGATATGAGCTAACCTCTCAAAATTTTAAGGACCTTTGCACAGCTGCAGAGGGGACTTTGCCTGTGCAAAGTTCTTTGTCATCCACCCAAAGGAATCTAGAACCTTTGGCAGATTCCACAGGGATTCTAGCATTGGGACAATGTAAACACACAGAGACTACCTCGGGCCCTTTGCCTCTAGTGAGGGAGAATACAGAATCTTCTACATCTGCTTTGCCTACTCTAGGACCTTTGCCACCATCACCTCGAGAACCTGGTAGACATTCATCTTTTACTCAAGAAGGTGCAGAAACTTTCCCTTCTGGTCCCGGGAACCTAGCACATTTACCATCAGCCCAGGGGCCTCTGACACTTTCCATCTCAGCCCAGGCAATGATCCATATCTTGGGATCTGCTGAAGGGGCTCTACTGCATTCACCTCCTTCCCCAGCAGTTTCAGAAACAAATACATACTCTACATCTACCCGAGGGACATCAGACATTCCCAGAAGTGCTGGACAGCATCTGGATCTTACTACATCACTACAGGTGTCACCATCATCTTTGAGATCTGAGCAAGGAACTCTGGGACCTTGCTTATCTGAAGGGACCAAATCTAAGAAAAAAACTGTAGGGTTTTCTGCATCTGCTCAGGGTACTAGGGGGCATTCCTCATCTGCACAAGCCACAGTAGGAAAGCCCATGTCTGCAAAGCAGACTGTGGGAACTTTGCCTCCCACTGCAGGAACGTTGGGGTCTACCCAAATCCCTCCGGTGGTCTCAGAGTCTTTGTCATCTGATCAGAAGCCTCTGGGAATCTTTATCTTCACCAGGAACTCTAGGCTCTTCATCTTCCATAGAGGCTTCTGGACATTCCCTTTCTGACCAAGGGTCTCTAAAGCTGTCCACAACTAAACAATGGACTGTACAAACTGTGCCATCTTCTCCAAAGTCTGTGCAACATCCAAGTTATTGCCAGAAATGTATGAGATTTTCTCCCCTTTCTGAACCTTCTGGACAAAGATCTTCAGCGTCCTCAAGGTACATTGGGCCGTTACTACCTTGCCAGAAATCTCAAAAATCCATTTCATATTCACCAGCAGATGTAACACACTCACCATCTGTACTAGGTTCTCAGGAGCATCCTCTATCTAGTAAAGACTCTCAAGGATATGTGCTAACCTCTCAAAATTGTAAGGACCTTTGCACAGCTGAAGACGGGACTTTGCCTGTGCAACGTTCTTTGTCATCCACCCAAAGGAATCTAGAACCTTTGGCAGATTCGACAGGGATATTGGGCTTGGTACAATGTAAACACACAGAGACTACCTCAGGCCCTTTGCCTCTAGTGAGGGAGAATACAGAATCTTCTACATCTGCTTTGCCTACTCTAGGACCTTTGCCACCATCACCTCGAGAACCTGGTAGACATTCATCTTTTACTCAAGGAGGTGCAGAAACATTCCCTTCTGGTCCCGGGAAACTAGCACATTTGCAATCAGCCCAGGGGCCTCTGCCACTTTCCATCTCAGCCCAGGCAGTGACCCATATCTCGGGATCCTCTGTAGGGGCTCTACTGCATTCATCTCCTTCCCCAGCATTTTCAGAAACAAATAAATACTCTCCATCTACCAGAGGGATCTCAGACTCTTCCAGATGTGCTGGACTGCATCTGGATCTTACTACATCACTACAGGTGTCACCATCATCTTTGAGATCTGAGCAAGGAACTCTGGGACCTTGTTCATCTGAAGAATGTCGTCTAGAAGTGACGAAATCTAAAGAAACTACTCTAGAGTCTTCCACATCTGCTCAGGGCACTGAGGGGAATTTTTTATCTGCAGAAGCCACAGTAGGAACGTCCCTGTCTGCAAAGGAGACTGTGGGAATTTTGCTTCCCACTCCAGGACATCTGGCGTCTCCCCAAAATACTCAGTTGCTATCAGAATCTGTGTCATCTGATCAGATGCCTCTGGGAATTTGTTTATCTTCACAAGGAACCCTAGGTTCACAGGGAACCCTAGGCTCTTCATCTTCCCAAGAGGCTTTTGGACATTTCTGTTCTGCCCAAGGGTCTCTAAAACTTCCCATTTCTAAACAGGGGAATACACAAAGTGTTTCATTTGCTCAAGATACTTTGCATCATCCAACTGCTTGTCATACGGATGTAGGATTTTCTAAAACTGCCCATCATTTTGCAGAAAGATCCCCAGGTTTCCCAAGGGACACTGGAACTTCCCTACTTAGCCAGAAATCTCAAGAAACCTTTTATCCTTCACCATCAGATATAGGGCATTGCCCACCTGTACTGGGTGTTCAGGAGCAACTTGTACCTACTCCAGTGGTTCTAGAAACTTTGTCATCTTTTCAAAAGCCAAAGGTACTTTTCAGGGCAGAAGAGGGAACTTTGCCCATGCAAAGTTCTTTTATCCCCAACCACAGAAATCTGGAAAATTCAACAGATGCCACAGGGATATTGGCACAATATGAAGAGTCACAGAGTGCTTTAGGCCTTTTTCCACAAGTGAGGCAGGCTGTAGCATCTTCTCAGTCTACTTCGGCGACTCTAGGTACTTTGCCACCATCACCTCCTACACTTGGTAGACATTCCGTTTCTACCCAAGGAGGTGCAGAGACTTTCCCATTTGCCCAAGGGTATCTAGCACCTTTGCAATCTGCCCAGGGGCCTCTGAAACTTTCTATCTCAGCCCAGGCAATGATGAATACATCACAATGTTCTGAATGTTCTCATAATCCTCTGGGTCTTTCCTCCTCAGAACAAGGGACTCCAGCATCTTCTGATCCTGCTCATGGAGGTGTGAGTCCCGGTCTCTCTGCACAGGGTATTGTACATCTGTCCCCATGTCCACAAAGGTCTTCCCAACATTCTACATCTTCCAAAAGGTTTTCAAGTCCTTCTTTACATACACAAGTTATAGGAACTCAGTCCACATCTACACACTACACAGTAGCAGACTCACCATCTTTCCCAGTGTGTCAGGGATATATGCACCCTGCTCAAAATACAGCAAGGACTTTGAGATCTGACCAGGGATCTCTGAGGATTTCAGCAACTACACAAGGATCTGTAGAACCTTTGCCATCTCCACAGGGGACTCTAGGATATTCATCATTTGCATCAGGTGCACAAAAATTTTCAACAGTTACCCCAGGATATGTAATATCCAATGACTCACCTCTGGAACTTGCAATTTCTGCCCAACTTAGTTCCTCATTTTCTTCCCTAAGCCTTTTGGATCCTTCCCTTTCCACAGAAGAGCCTTTAGATCTCTCTAAACCTACAGAGGGACCTTTAACTTCATTCCAGGGACCAAATGAGTCTTTGAATTCTCCACAAAGGGTTCAACAAACAGATCCATCTGCTTCAGATCCTTCAGAATCTATGCATTCTTCCAAAGGACCCATGGTAATTTCTTTATCTGGACGAGGAACACTAGGATCTGTATCATCTGCCCTAGAGCCTTTGACAATGTCCCTATCTGCTCAAGTGAATCCGGGACCTTTGTTATCTGCTGGAGGCCCTTGCCTGTCTTTACAGGGGAATCTGGAAGGTTGTACCTGTACACATGGCAAGCCAGGAATGTCCCATGCTTCACCAGGAGCTTTGGAAATTTCAGCCTCTACCATAGTGAGTCTAGGACCTTCTCCATCTGTCCAATTGGATTTGAAAGTGTCACATTCTGTCTTAATGTCTCAGAGACCTTCCCTGTCTGCCCAAGGTGTACTAGAAACATCAATATCTTCCCAAGGGCTTACAGAAAATTCCTTGTTACTTCAAGAGCCTCCAGGACCCTGTTTGGAAAAAAAGGCTTTAGGATATTCACCATCCAATCCAGAAGATCTTGGACTTTCTGATTCTTCCCAGGACACACTAGAAACACGGGCAGGTATGCAAAATAGTGCAGAAATACCACCTGTCACCCAAGAAGTCATAGAATTTTTGTCAGCCACACAAGATTCTCCCAAATTACCAGCTCCTTCACCACTTAGTCCAGAGGCAGAAGAACCTCGGACATATACACAATCCATTTCTAAGAGTTCAGAATCTGTGCCAGGGACTCCAGAAGCTTTGGCATGTGTGTTAGGGTCTCTGTGTCTTTTGAAACCCAATGAAGATGCTATGGGCCCTTTAGTATCTGAACAAGGGATCCTGAGAACAACAGCATTTCCCCAGGAAAGTCTAGAACTTTCTCAACCAGCCAAGGGGCCTCTAAAACCTGTGCCATCTCCCCAAGAAACCGTGGGTAATTCCTTTTCAACGGAGTTTAAGGGACTGTCCCTTTGTGCCAAAGGGGACATTATTCCTACCCCTCCTCATGAAGATGGCCAGAGAAATTCCTCTTATCTCAAGAAGAGCCCTAGACGTTTCAAATCTAACCAAAGGATATTGAAACATGTCCCATTTCCTGAAGGGGATACCAGATACTGCCTTTCAGAACTTGATGCCTTAAAATGTATCTCTTCTGCTGAAAGTAGCCTCACATCTTCCAAGTATGCAGAAAAGAAATCCAGTCCTACCTCTACTCCTCAAAGGAGCATCTCCCCCTTAAAATCATCACAATTGAGTTTCAGATCTAGTATCCTTTGTAAAAAGGGTCTCAGTCATTCTCCTCCTCCAGGAGATTGCCCCACACCTTCTAAATTGCGGAAAACAAGACCAAGCCCTTCCTCTGTAGATCAAGAGGGCCTGAAATCTGTGCGCTCAAAACATGAGGGCTGGAAACACTGCCATTCTTCCAAAATGTGGGTCAGAGCTTGCAAATCTAAGAAAAGAGGTGTAAATCTTAAAACTGTGACTAACATAAACTTTGCCACTTCTGATTCTGCTAAAGGAGCCTGCAGATGCTCACCATCTCATGAGGTGGGCCTCCGAAGTCCCCTATCAACCCAAGGCATTCACAGACCATCCAAGTCTACTGAAAACCCATCAGAAAAAGCCGCTTCTGACCAATGGGACACCCAAACTTCCAATTCAGAGCATGAGGTTGACAAGCCATCCTCCATCCTTACAGAAGAGTGCATGCGAACCACTCTTTCTCATGAAGACAGCCTCAGGCATCCCACCTCTCCTCATGAGATTCCCAGACATGCTATTTCTACCAGAAGGAAACAGAGGAAATTCTCTGTTACCCATGGAGCCCTGCAAACTTCCCCTACAGATCAAGAATGCATTGAGTCATCTCCAGATGGAGACAGTCCCCGAAGAGGTGTGAAACTCTCATCATCACCCCAAGAGGATATCAGGCACCCTGTTTCTACTAAGGAGGGCTCAAAACATATTCCTAATGTCCAAGAGGGAGAGAAACCTTCCAGAAGTGCCAAACAGGAGCCCATAGCTTTGGTGCCTACCCTATGGGGATTTGTACCTCCAAAAGGGAGTACCACATTCCCTTTTGGAACATTCCCTGTTATTCGAAGATATTACAGAAGTACAATACTTCAAGCAGAGGATGTGGTACCTGCTCTCTCCTGTCCTTGGAGAGACCCGTCATTACAATATGAATTTGGGTTCCCCCTTTGTGACCTAGGAGGCCACAAATATACACGCCATATGCAAATCAATCTCAATAGGATTGCACGGCAAAAGGGGAGTTGTTGTTCTTTCCTCTCTCCTAAAGGAGGTGTCAGACCTTCTCAATCAGACCAATGTGGACTCACACTTTCCAGTTCTCACCAGAGGGACTCTGGCTATGTGATCCCTGTTTCAGAAAGGCTCAGAATGCTTCAGGCTGAAAGGGGTGGCCTCTCAAATGCCCCATCTAAGAAACTGTGCCTCACAGATACTTTTTATGACAAAAGAGATATCGAAAATGCTCTAGGAGGCTTACGACTTACTCCTTGCTTCCGACTTACCCCTTCTGCCCAGGGACGCACAAGAGCTTCCCAGCCTGCCAAATGGAACCTGTAAGGCAGTCTATCACAAGAAGGTGGCCTGGGCCCTACTCTCTCTTACCCTGGCATTTTCAGTTCTTTTTTGATCCAGAAGCTGCCCTCATATTTTCCCTTTCTATGCCCCTTATGAGCAACATGAATTTAGAACTTTTTCTTTTCATCAACACTCTATCAAAATTACAATTTCCACTCCTAGCTGCCTCAGATGCACATTGAAGCATCATCTATGCACCTGTGACTAAAAGCAGGACAAGAATCCCTTTTCTGATTAAGAGTAGCTCACAATTGTGGCCAGAAGTATGTGCTATATAATTTTCACCTAATGGAGAGTACTATGTGATTCTTCTGATCATTGAGGACCTAGACCTACCTACTAGATCTGGTCTAGTCCATGACAAATCGACTCCCTTGATCTAAGGTGCACCAAGTGCTTCTTATTCTGATCCTCTGACCTAATTACTCTGTCCAAGGATCAGGACCCGGGTGCCTTAAGTCTCAGAGCTTAAGAGTAGCCAACAAGTTCATAAACCCAGGACATAGACATTAAGTTGGCCAGCAGAAACGAGAAAGCCTTGCCATTTTCAGAAGTAGTCAGCAGATTTATCAGGAGAACTAGCTAGGAAGTGCCTCCTAGCATACTGGAGATTGATTAAGCTGTTGCATGGCCTGCATGATATGTGTGTTCTAGGTTCCCAGGAAGCCTCGATAATGAAATATTCAGGCCTTCTCTCCTCTCCAAATCGACCCTTGATCTTGAACAAATACAAGAGTCTTTGGCATTTCTACTTTCCCCAACATGGTGTGAACCTTTCTGCCTCTAAAAGATGGCATCCTTTATAGATTGTTTGTGGATACATAAACATTATCACTCTGTCAATGGGTCCTCCAAGTCCTGTTTCTGACACAGAAACCTCAGAATTATTCCTTCAGCACCAAGAAGACTCACACATTCCCCCCATGCTTGAAGTGGAGCTTAAATCACTCTCAGTGGCTCAAGGAGTCATCAGGTACACTTTGTCTAAATTAGGAATTCAAAAACACTCCAGGCATTCTTCTCTGGTAAGGTTCAGACCTACAGCTTAAGAACCACAGATCTTCTAAACTACTGTGTGGACCAAGGGAACTTCTGATCTGCCCATTCTGAACCAGGGATCCTCAGATCATCCCCAATAGCCTAAGTGAACTTCAACTTACCTGTCTAGAATCAATATGCTGGGGCTGGAGAGATGGTTCAGCAGTTAAAAGCACTGACTTCTCTTCCACAGGTCCTGAGTTCAATTCTCAGTAACCACTTGTTGTCTCACAACCATCTGTCATGGGACCCGATGCCACCTTATGGTGTGTCTGAAGACAATGTCAGTATAGCCACATACATCAAAAAGAACCAATGTGACTCACATCTTCCATCAATAACTCAAGGGGGTTTCAGATGTAACCCCCGAAATCAAATATGTTAGAAACTCCCCAGTATTGAAGGCAGCATTAACATATGAGAACAAGAAACCTCAGAAATTCTTTAATTCCCCTCAGAATTACCACTTCAGAACAAAGGTGTCACATAGGTCCTCAATAACAGAAGATGCCCTGATCCATATGACATGATAAACAAAAAACTTCAGACCTCAACAACATTTTAAGAAGGCCACGAAGATGGCTCTTTTACTATCAGCATGCAATAGCATTGATGAAGTTACAATGGGGACTCAGATGTACCCTGCTAGACCCAGGATAATTTATACCTCCAGCATAAATATCACTCCATCATGTCAGGCCCCCTCAGATGTAAAGTATCCCATAACTTCAAGGGGGCTGACACCCAGTTGGTTTATCTTTTGAAGAGGGCCTAAACCTTGCTTCCTCTAACCATAGTATCCCTTGACATTATGCGTATGCCAAAGGGGTCAGCCGACCTTGAGTAAAATGCTTTATTCTTCCTCCTTCTGCACTGCAAGGGTCTGAGACATGCCTCTCTGATGAAGCAAGGTATAGAACTGACCTTGTGAGTGAGAAGTTTATCTCAAATATTCAGGATCAGCTCTAGTGTGCTTCAGGCTGAATCCTTGGTACCAAGAATACACAACAGCTTTGGTCTTTGTTCACGGTGGACTCAGGTCTACCACTCAACTAAGAGCTTCTCCCTCAGACCTTATTGGTTAGGGAATATACTTTTGACCACCAAAAACAAACAAACAAAACAAATCTCAGAGAACTCCAGAGTCAAGTCCCATGGCCAATTTATGAAAATCTCTGCCTGGATCCAAGGCTCTCTTTAAGCTGGTCATCAGAAAGGTAACTGTACTCTACAACCACACCTGTGTGCTTCCTTGTAAGTTTAATAGGGAACAAATCCAGGGACTTTGAGCCGACTTGTCAGAAGAAACCTCTGAATGCTGTCAAATCCGCATAGAGTCCTCAGAGATAAGAATTTTTTTAGAGTTCTCTGAAGATGTGGAGGCCTGGAGTGCCTGAAACAAACTCCTCTACAGAAGGTGAACAGGACAACTCCCCTACTGTCCAACAGGTTTGAGAGACTTTCTCTTTTCCAAACCTATAGTATTTTCCTTCCTGTGATGATCAAGGTCATAAAATGTACACCTTTGATGCAATGGGCTCTCATAAAAATCCCTTCTATTCAGGAACCCATGGGATATTTTACCTCTGATCAAGGAGAATTGCTCCCTCTGCTCAAAGTTCACAGAAATCAAGAGGAGGAGGCCAATCCTGGAACCTTATGCCACTTCCTTGAGTATAGTCACATGACATCGTGTGAATTCATCATTCTAACTCAGTTCTGGTTGGTTGAACATAATTTTTAGGAGGCAATCATGCTGAGGATACAATCCAAAGCTTTTCATGAATCATGGTATCTATATTTGGTGCCTTGCTAATTCAGCTAAGGATATGGATACCCCAGGATGTGAAGAACGGTTAGAAGGTGTGGCAATGCTAGGACCTCATGAGCTAAGGTAAGCAAATTAATTTTTGCTCAAAATATTATGGGGATTTTTATACTCTGTTCATCTCTCCTGTTACAAAGATATCAGCACCTCCTTTCCCCGAGGGCTAATCACTCCTTCTACCATTGCTTAAGGAGGCATCACATATTCCCACTGAAGCAAAGGGAGCCTCTGATCATACCAGTTTGTCCAAAGCAGGCTTGGACATTCATTTAGGTCGAGGAATCCCACAAAACTTGCTGATATTATGGACTGTACCTTACATATTTTTCCTAATGTTTCCCAGATTTTTCCTCAGTTCAAGGTAAACTCTAGGTTCAAAAAGGTTTCAATGAAGAATCTTTGACATAGATACTCTTTCAAGGAAGAAACTTTCATTTTATCTTTGAATTAGGGAAATATAGATTCACCCTTAAATTTGACCGGGGATTAATACAAATTCTGCTGCTTATGGAGCCTACAGAAAAGCCACTGACATGAAAAACTCTAGCCGATGTTCCTTTTTTTTTCTTTTTTTTTTTTCCTTCAAGGAAACTTTAAATCAATTTCCCTTGACTATGCTTACCTCAGAAAATCCACTTTTATCCATAGAACCATGAGGTCTATTCCTCTAGGAGGTCCTAAAGTTTCCCTTCATACATGGATGGCCAAGGCATGCTGAAATAAAAGAAGGGATGCCAAACACTCTGAAATGATGTCCTGGGACATGACAGTAATTATATGAACCCTAATTTAATTTTTAATTTTAAGCCTGTCACTTGAAATGGATCATTTCCATTTTGGTGCCTATGCCTGGGATGCTGCTGTGCAGCTTATGGAGAACATAGAGCTAGAGTTTACCAAACAATTTGTAAGGAAAATGCTCTGATTGTTGGCAAGCAAAACTCAAAGTCTCAGAACACATGGGTATTCTGGACTATGAGGACATTTGCACTTGATAAGTTATTTTTGACATCTTCCAATTCCCAAGGTAAACTTTTGCCTGAGGGATTCTGTGACCTTCCTGCTCTTCCTTATCCACCCAACATGTTCTCTTTCTCAAAAATGACATTCACATATATGAAGTATATTTGTGAATGTATACATCAAAGTAGGATTATACCTAGCTGATCAGCCATATTTCCAAAAGTGACTCCTTCTTTAAACAAGGTACCCTAGTCCACTCTGGTTTGAGGTCCCATAGTCCAAGTTACAAATCAGAGCAAAGTACCTGTGCCATCTGCCTTTAGGCAAGTCAATAGAAATGTAATAACTTCATTAATTCTGCCTAGACCTGGATAGATGAACAAAGTCATTAAAAGTCATTCAAAGCCTTTGGAAGAAAAAAAATATGTTGCTGCCTTGTCTCTCCTGAATGAACACAAACTATGAAAATACAAAACTCTGAATAAGAATTGGAAACTTATGATCATGGCTGGAAACATTCTCCACTCTATAAGGTACCAGGGACCTTTAACTTTGACAGAAGTGTATATGGCAATTTCACATTCTGCCTCAAGAGGATTCTGCCCTCCTCTTTCAGTAGGGCCTTCGAGATTTCCTCTCTTACATGGGGCACACATTTCCCCATGGTAACTCATTTTTTTTTCTCACTACACTGAATAGAATGTCAGAACTCTCCTAGGGCTAACATTGCCTTAGCCCTATTGGTCAAATGTCGCCTAAAACATGTATTATGCCTTATAAGGAATATTCCTAATCCTACCAAGTAGCTTTGAATCATTTTTCCTTAAAGGGATGTCAGACCATAGGAGACTTACACCACTCATTCTACATAAAAGAGAATCTAACATTCCCTTTCTTCCCTGTAGGAATCTGGGCCTATTGTCTACTTCAATTCACCAAGTGGATTTTAGAACTTCAGTTTCTGCAAAGGGGGTCCTGGGAAATCAAAGACTATTGAAAGGACTCTCAGAACTAGCTCCTGTGTCAAAGGGGCGTTTCAGACATCTACTCTCTGTATTAGGACACTTCAGATCCATCTGTGCAATTATTGAACCACCAGAGATTCTCTTCTGGCTGTGCCTCACAAATACCCCTATTAAATAAGTTTGCTTTAAACATATCCATACAATACATACGCGACCAATGACACCTCACATTTTCTATCCTTTTAGATCATAGGACACTAAATAGAAATCTGAAATTGGCTCTCATATCCTGTGCCTCAAAAATGGTCATCAAAATGCACCATTCCTATCTCTTATTCACAGATGTGTGCAGCTGAACACAGCCTCGAGGAAACATCAATGCTTGCATAACTACTTATGTTGGGAGATTGTTGTGACCACTGACTGGACTCTCAAAGATGTTACACAGGGTATGCATATGGGGGAAATACTTGGAAGCTAGTGAGGCAGAGGCTGAACATTCCTCCAGTACCCAATGAAGCCTAGAAACTTCCCCTGCTGACCATGGGTGAACTGGATATTTCTGACCTGCAAAATATGACTGGGGACCTCTACTTTAGGAACTAAGACATTCACGATTTCTCCTCTGTTTAAGGTGGTCTTAGAACTTACCATTCTGAGAAGAGGTTCTCAGAACTCCTCTGTTCCCCAGATTCCTCTCACACTCCTTTTTTTTGGAAGTAGCCAAGAGAACTAACCTGGGTGAGGCTGAGTGAGGTTCAGTCTTTTCCTTCCTCCAAAATATGGCCTTGGATCTTGTTCACTTTTGCAAGGGAGGGGAGCGTTAACCACTGTGTTTGACCAAAGGAAGGTCACACTTTTCTTTATTCCAAAAATTCCATTAGATATGTTCTTTTGAATAATAGTGCATGGTGCATTGTATCCTCCAGCATTCACTTATGACTTTGAACTATATCAAATGTATATTCTCTAATTAAGTAAGATTCAAGCCTTTCCCTTTTATAAGGATGGCAGGGGAAATATATTGTTTTTCTCTGGTTTGTGGTCCCAGGTCCTATATATAGAATTATTGACTGGATCCTATGTTATGCTTTGCAATCCAGTTGAATTGTTGGTGCCTATATATGTACATATTAAGACAAACTGAAGGAGGCAACCTAGCCAGGGACAGACATCCAGGCTGTTTGAAAAGGCTTGGACTGTTGTCTGAACTCCTCCAGGCTAAACACAGGATGTGGAACTTTTACCAACTAAGGAAGATTTGGAAGCTGAAGAGCAGTGGAGGGACTTCCTTTACTGATCAAGGTAAAAGGGACATTCATGCATAACAGGATGTTGCATGGCACTTACCCCCTCTCCAAGTTTTTTCTAATGCATACCATTGTACAACCAGGTCTCATTATTTTCTCTTACTCCTAAGTGCACAGTACTTCCTCTCTTCCCAAGTTACCTCAGTCCTTTTTTTTGTTTTGTTTTTCACTGAAGAGAATGTCAGACATTCCTCCTATGACTAAGCCTCCTGCAGACCTTCTCTATTTGCCCAAGATTGTCTAAAGTACTCATTTAGTGAAAAAACCCTCAAACTTTCAGTTTCGTTGAAAGTGGGACTCAGTCATTTCTCTTGTGACAAAAGATGCCCCAAACCACTGCCTGCCAAATACAGAAGTGGATGCTCACAGTCATCCATTGGACAGAGCATAAGGTCCCCAATGAAGGAGCCAGAGAAATACCCAGGGACCTGAAGGGGACTGAAGCCCCATAGAAGGAACATCAATATGAACTAGCTAGTACCCCCCTGAGCTCCTTGGAACTATGCCACAAATCAAAGAAAACACATGGTGGAACTTGTGTCTCTAACCACAAGTGTAGCATAGGATAGCCTAGTAGGTCATCATTGGGAAGAGAGGTACTTGGTCCTCTGAAGGCTCTATGCCCCATTATAGGCAAATGCCAGGGTCAGGAAGCAGGAGTAGGTAGGTTGGGGAGCAGGGGGAGGGGGAAGGCATTGGGGATTTTCAGAGGGCAATCTAAGAAAGTAGATAATATTTGAAATGTAAATGAAGAAAATATCTAATTAAAAAAAGATGCCCCAGACCAAGCAAGCTTCATGCCATTCCCACTGAAAAAGGTAGAATGATGTCCACTCACATGCAGTTCATTGTAGTACAAAAGGGGGCTATAATTTCCTCCTTCAACCTCAAGGAACATAGACATCTAATTGCTGGCCAATAGTGTATGTGCCATGGAGCAATGATGACAGAGACCTCTGGTTTGGATCCTATGGCCAAGAGGGTCTCATTTATTCGACATGTAGTCATAGGAGCTTCAGATATAGCCTCTTGGGATGCCCAAGAGTATTCATTCCAAGGGCACCTTAAACTTGACTTAAACTCATATTACCGCAGTGCCACTCTCTATTAGAAAGATTGCAAGGCAAACACAATTGCAACTTCACAGTGGGCTCTAACATGTTTCTGAGTGTAGGGCAGAGGGCAGAACATAGAAAGGAAAAGTAATATACATCCGATCTTCCTAGAGTTAGGTGTCAGAAATGCTGTGTTCCTGTCTCTCAGTTATAGATAGGTACAGACAAATACAACCTCAGGTCAGACAACCACTCTCCCTGTTGGACGAGTGTGCTGATTGTTCCTTGTATTCTTCCCAACAGTATATACAATATATGGATAATGGAAGGTGGGGAGACAAGATGGAAGCAAACTATGCACTACCATTCTGTTCTCCCTCTACCCAAGATAAACTAGATTTTTCCCTTTTGCACAGTGAGGTGACTTGTTCCTGCTATTTGGTTAATCATGGCCTGAAACTCACTTACTTACTTTCTTTCTTTCTCTCTCTCTCTCTCCTTTCTTTCTTTCTTTCTTTCTTTCTTTCTTTCTTTCTTTCTTTCTTTCTTTCTTTCTTTCTCTCTCTCTCTCTCTCTCTCTCTCTCTCTCTCTTTCTGTCTTTCTTTTTCTTTCTTTCTTTCTCTCTCTCTTTCTTACTTTCTTTCTTACTTTCTTTCTTCACTACCTCCCTTCTTTCTTCCTTTCTTTCTTTCTTTCTTTCTCTCTCTCGCTTTCTAACTCTTTCTTTCTATCTCTCTCTCTCTCTCTCCCTCCCTCCCTCCTTCTCTCTCTCCTTCTTTCTTTCTCTCTTTCTTTCTTTCTCTCTCTCTTTCTTCCTTCCTTCCTTCTTTCCTTCCTTCTTTCCACCCTTACTTCCTTCCTTCCTCCCTTCCTTCCTTCCTTTCTTTTTTAAGTATTTATTTATTTATTATATATACAGTGTTCTCTATGCATGTGTCCCTGCACATTAGAAGAGGGCACTGAATACCATTACAGATGTTTGTGAACTCAGGAACACTGGGAGAGCCGTCAGTGTTCTTAACCCCTGAAATATCTCTCCAACCCCAGGTATTTTCTTTTTAAGCAAAACAGGTCAGGAAGGTCATAGAAGTTGCAGGTATGAACATATGCTACTCAACCTGTTTTCAAGTTATCTCACACCATCACCTTTGGATGAAGGGTCATCAGAATTTCACTTGGGATAGGTGGCCTTCATGACCTACTGCTGTTACCAACAATACTCAAAACCTTCAATTTCTGCCCAAGGTCAGTTATAATTATGACTGTAGTTTACTATTGGAATCTCAGAATTTTCATTTTTCCCAAGGGTACCAATATCCAGGTATCCTAAGAGCATCCCTAAATACATATGGGCCTCAAATATAACACTCCAATCATGAGCTTTAGATCATTTCCCTCCAACCATAATCTCTAGGAAATTATACTTCACTTAATTCTGCCCTGCATTAACAGAGCCTGAAACTTAGGTCATCTATCCTTCGTACCATCCTTCATGAAAACACCCATATAACTGATGATAAGCTTCAAGAGTGCTTAGAGACTTACAGTCATGCCTGATGCATAATGCTTGTATTGCTGCCAGGCTTACCAAGGTGTATGTGAAGATGGGAATCTTCTAAGTTTTGAAGCATTCCTACCTCTCCTGCTTAAGGTAGGCTAGGTCACTCCCTTAACCCTAAAGAGGTTGGGGACATTAAGCAGACTCTAATTCTGCTTTAATCTTCTACTCCTAAACATCAATACTTAGACTACTAATTTGTGTCCATTATATATCAAATACACCCTCTGTATACATGAGGGTCCAATATCTGTCTTTTAAGCCTGACGGGCCTGAGATCATCTCTACCTGCTCCAGGCCCCAAACTTCACTTCCAGTCCAAAAGGTCTTCAATAATTACCCTCTCTGACCAGAAAGAATTACAAACTATTCTCTATCTGATGGAGGGCAAAAATTTCCATTTAACTGTGTCTCACATCGGACTCCTCATTTGAAAGGGGTGCCAGAATGAATCTTTTTGTTCCAGCAGTTCTCAAATTCACATCCTCTGTCGAAGAGGTCTATAAATTTCATCCAGTCATACAAGTGCTTCAGTGCCTCTCCCTCTCCCTATGGGAGCCTCAGACACACCACATCTAGTCATACATATTTCCTGTTCTCCCTCTGTCTATTGGGCAACAAAGCCTTCTCAAATGACTATATTGGACTGACATATTTCCTTTTATTTTCAGTGGTGGACTCATACCTACCCTCTCTTGTAAAGTGTAAATAGATCTTGTCGTATTGACTATGTGTGCCTGCTATATCCCAACTGTCTAAGATTACTTCCAAAATTCTTCCTGCTACAAATATTCGGGGACATTCCCCCATTCAAGAAAAGTGGCCTTGCTCTTATGTCATTTGACTAAAGGTTTCATAGACCAAAGATAACCATCCAACTTGTTGGAATACTGAAACAATTGCTGCCTGCTGTCCACACACCACATAAAATATGTGGATTTCGTAAATTCTGCAAAAAAGGTTTGGAAGCTGATCAATCAATACTGGAACTCCCTCTTCTCCAGAAGGTATTTGCATTTTCACCAATGTGAAATGGTCTTTCTTATTTATTGAAAATAGCCAGAGATTTTACCCCTCTTACAAGTAGGTTTAGAATTTCACATTTGCAAAGTGTCACAGAAATGCTGCTTATGACCAGAGTGCTTAAACTTCCTTATTCTCATGAAGTTTGCCACATTACCTCTTTGATGAAGGGCACAATCATCCTACTTCTGTGCAAAACTGCCCAAGCTCCTCCCCTATCTTACTTAGAAGATTTAGACATTCACAACAGAGAGTGCTCCAACCTGTGTGGAGCACAGTGTGTTTGAGGAAATCCCCCAGATTCATCATCTTCCCAGTGTATGTCCTACCTATAACTTCTAATTTCCATGGTCTGGGAAGCACTGTTCTGACCTAAGAGATTTCAGAACACTCTGTACTGAAATCTCAAACAGAAGAGTATCAAGGTAAGGGTAAATCAGATTACTATCTTTGTTTTGTTTCCTTGGACAGAGACATCCTGGCCTCCATGCAGAGGAATGTGTGGATGGACATATATTTAAGGAAGACACTAAACCAGAAACTACTACATTACACCCTCTTAGAAGACTTCTAAGATTGTTGTCATGCCTACCACAGACATTCAGATGATGTGTATTGTTGATTGTGATTTCATGTTTGGACCTGATGAAGGAGTAAGTACCTGGAATTTCCTATAATTCTCAAGGTGTCAATCAGTGTTCAATTTCTGCTCAATAGTGCTGCAGACATAGGAATAACAGGATAAAACTATTCTATACAATCCTATGAAGTTTCTATCACCATCCTCCTATTTTAGAGAATCTTAGATCTATCACTAATCCCGAGATGGGCAGAAACAATTCTTCTCCTGCACATAGGGATACTGCATATGTCTCCCCTTACCCAAAGTATTCGACTTACTGTCTTTTACTGAATTGGCTTTTAGACTATACCTGAAATATTCCACTTTTCACCAAAGGATCTACCAGCCCTCCCTATTCTAATAGAGAGCTACAGTCCACCAATATCCAAAGGGTTCTCAGACATTCCAAATATGCCCCTGTGGGAGTAAACTTACTAAGTCTATTTAATTGGGCCTCAGATCCTTCTGCTTTGACCAAAAGGATTTCAATCTACTGACTCTGAGTTACCAGGGGCCTCAGATCTCATTTTCCCCAAGTGGTAATCAAATATGCCTTTCTGACCAATAATGACCTTGCAATGTTCTCCTCTGATGCAGACACTTAGACACCCCCCACTCCAATTTTAACTCCCAAATGGACCTCCAGACCACCCAAGCTTAAAGTACCTGAGCCGAACATTAAGAAGTACAGCCCAGAACAAAAGCTCATTTCCTCAAGGCAGAAACTAAAATGATGTACTCCTCACCATTCATACCTAGACCCAGGAGATGAACATATGCCTGAGAAGACGAACTAGTGTGGAACTGTCAGCCAGGTTTTTGATGAGTGCTCAGACTGATTCCTGATCTAGCAACCACATTTACTATAGTGGACAGATGCTGTAGTCTCTGATGAGGAGTTGCTAGCTGTTAGGAAGAACCTGAAATGGGCTCCACTGCATGAGGTAGGCTGTGTCTTTGATCTCACGTCAAGGAAAGAACATGCAAATTTAAACTTTACCCAACCAAACATACTAGTTTACCTGTACAAAGGGGTTTTAGATTTCCAATTTCTCACAAAGATGCCCTCGTGTATTTCCCCTCTGACCATTGAGGTTTTATCTATTTTTCATGGCTCATAGGGTCTCATTTCTTCCCAATATCCATTACCTGCTCACTTCTGACCACTAGCCATACATTTCTGATTAGTGTTGGGGGTGTTCTCGGTTTGACACTAAGGCCAACAATAGTGCCTACATGTCATTTCTGAATAATTGGATCTTAAATTCCACCTCTGTCCAAGTGTACTTCTGAAAGACTTTTCTCATTACATGGGGTCTCTATAGTAGCATCTTTATTCATCAGGCCTCTAGTTGTACCTTCTGGCCTAAGCAGGTCTTATACTTCACTTAAAGAGATGCCAAATTTACACAATGTAGACAAAGAGGCATTGAGCATTCTCATACTCATCAATATAACATTGCTCCCCTCAGGTTTGAAGTCTCCAGAGCAGCAAAGAGAGTGGGGAGTAGAACTCATCATCTTTAGGTCACTCATCATCGATGGATTGTTTCCAACCTTAGTATACAGACATGGATGGTTGAACACAAACCTGTCAGGCTGATAAAGAACTAGACATCTACTAACGTCCTTGGAATCATGTTCAGATTGCTGCACATCCTCCTGAAGATGCCACGGATGACATGGTTCCTTGTGATTGTTGTTCTCTTCTTGTTGTTGCTCTTTTCTTTTAACTTTTGAAGAGGATACTTTATTAGTCTGTTGCTATGTTAGTCATCTCCTGGCATTAGAAACCAACATGCCACTGCTTAAATGTTTTACATTTCCTACTCTTTTTGGAAAACACAATGTATGCGCATCATTTTTTTCCTATTGTTTCAAAGACATACCACTATGTAATTCAACTTTACAATTATAATCATTTTGACCAATATTCACATGAATATAAATTTTATGTGTAAAATTCTTCCTGTGCTGTGTTATTTTTCACCAGATGACAGTTTCATTTGAGGTCATTTGGAAGATCGTTCCTTACTATGTGTCTTTAAAAGATATATTTTGGAGCTGAGGGGTATGACTGAATATCTTCAGCACAATAAACACCTTCTGTAACATTACTATCTAGTGGATTATAAGTATCAGGTTGTACACAGTAGTCACTAAAATAATGGACAAGTTTGAGAAAGATTGTAGGGTGTAATCTCTCATAATATACAGAAAAAAAGGAAATCATAGATATTAATATAATCTATGCACACCAAATGAACATTGTGGGTTTTGTGGGTTTGTTTGTATATGTCTTTGTAGTTCGAATGTTCAACTTTTATGTCTTAATTGAGGATTGTAAACAATGCTCAGGGTGTGTGTGTGAATTAAAGGGCACCATGTCTTTAGTGTTTAGATTAATTTCACATATAATTATCTGTCTATCCGTCATCTATATATGTATGTATGTATGTATGTATGTATGTATGTATGTATGTATGAAGTAATGATTGAATGTATTTATATAGATATGTATGCAACTATTTCTCTATCATCTACCTATCACTCTCGCTCTTTCATTTTTCTCTCACCCTCTTTCTCTGTTTATCTCTTATGCATGAATATATGCATGCATGTAGCTAGGTAGGTGTGGTAGTTTTAATGTAATTGGTTCCCATTGGCCCATAGGCTGTATTAGGATGAGTAACCTTGTTGGACTAGGTGTATCCTTGTTGGAGAAAGGGTGTCACTGGAGGAGGTGGGTGGACTCACACATGTTCAAGTTATGCACAGTAGGGCTCTGTGTGTTTGCTGTCTCGCTGTCTTTCCAAGAGTAGCTGTGATAGAGTGTTCAGTGATTCAAGGAGGGGATGTTGGTTAGATGGCATATAAAGCAGGCAAGACACATTTACATACATGGTAGAAGAAGCAAGCTTTAAGAATCACAAACAATCACACACACACACACACACACACACACACACACACACACACACACACACATTTGTTGGACAGTGCAAAGCTTCAACCACTTTAAATATATACTCACATTTGGTGGATGGAACAAAGCACCAACTTTATTTTTCTCACACTGCTTATAAATCTCTGCACAATCTTTCAATTAGTATAAAATTTATACTGGTTACTTTCTATTTTCTTCTAGTGAATAATTATGAGTATGTATAAGGAGAAGCATCTTCTCACTATACTTTTATGATGAGCTATTTATAAATTATGTTTATAAATATCCAATATCATTCCCAAGATCCAACACACATTTCTAACTAAAAAACTTGTTATAGATTAACAAGTTGTAAGCAAGTAAGGTAATTTTTTTTTCATCCAGTTTCTCTTACTGGTAGACTGAAATTTGCTGTTATACAGAAAGGATTAGTTTTTATCTATCTCAAAAATTAATCCTTCAAAAATCTTAAAAGAATCACAAAACTAAACTTTTATATAAAAACCTATCATCCCTTTCTACTTTGAATCCACAGGGTGCACATCTGTTCATTAACCATGTTTTTCTTAAATCATATCAGGAATCAGAATGAGGAAATAGGTACAAGGAAATAATAATCATCTGAACACCAGCCTGACTTTGAAAAAAAAAATAAAGGCATGTTTTTTGTAGTAATTCTTTCCAAGATCGTGGTTGAAGTATTAATCTGCATCAGCTGCAATCCTTGAGAAAGTTAGATTTAAATAACACTGTGGGTGGCAATGATATTGCCCAGTGAGGGGCTGGAACCCCCCTTAAATTTTCATACAATCCATAGATAATGAGGGATTTGATGTGAGGGCAGCAAGTAGAGAGAAACTCTACAACAGCATGAGTGGTAACAGAGTGGTACCAGCTTTTAAGTGTTTAAGAGTGGTAAGAGCTTTTAAGTGGTTCACCTCACCAAGAATCCATCAAACCCAGTATTTTGGAGGTAAAATGTACATTCCTGGAAGCACCTCTGCCATGCTTAATATTCTAGTAAAATTAAAAATAATATTAATTTCTCATTTAATAGACCCTGCTTACAGTCCCCCCAAATTTTACTCCCCACGGTTCTTTCACTACCTCCCATCCTCACCAGTTCCTACACCTTTCGGTCATCATTCATCAAATACTTAAATATCTCTTCCTGCATTTCCTTATTCAACCCCATCTCCCTCCACCATGCCACCTGATCTTCTCCTTCTTGTCTACCTTTGTCCACTAATAAAATCCATTCTATTTCCCCATACGATGGGCATCCATGTATGCACCCAAGTCCTTCCTCTATACCTAACTTCACTGGATCTACAGATTGTAGACAGGCCATCACATATGTAATGTTGAATGTCTTAATGTTTCTATTGCTGTCACCAAAAACAATAACCCAAGCACAAGTTGGGGAGGGTAGGACTTATTTGGTTTACACTTCTTCATTGCTATTCATCAACTGAAGACAGACAGAACAGGAACTGAAATGGTCCAGGAACCTAGAGGCAGGAGCTGATACAGAGACCGTGGATGGGTGCTGCTGCCACACACGCCAGTCGAGTCAGCTTGACAGGCCAAGAGGCCTGGAAGTGCTCATGAGGCAGAGTTTCATGGAAGCTCACCTTCTGGAGTTTTGGAGTTCTCATTAACCCATATACTCATACCCTATTCCAGCGTTAGTCTGGTGTATGAATCCACATGCTCTCTTTTAGTGTTATTTTATTATAAGTTTTTTAAAGATTGAATTCTGATATAGCTAAGCTTTTGCCAGTGTTCCAATGTCCTAGAAAGTCCTTGAGCTGACCATGGGCTTGGAATTCAGTAAGAATGGTGCCTATTCAGTGACATTCAGAATTGCCTCTGGTATTATACTACCACTTTGAATAAAAGCTAAGTCACTGCCCTACACAGGAATTTATCATCATCTAGGAAGAAGGAAGTTTGAGTCCTAAGGAGGAAGCAGAGTACATACTTAGAACTATAGATTGCTGAGTTCCACACATATACACGTATTTACAATGGCCTAGGGGGAAGGTGGACTATACAATAGACTAAAATAGGAACTATAGCAAGGGCATGAAGCCATTGATCCTGGCTTCTAAGATTAAGTGGATCTTTGGTGGAGCTCTTTTTGATCCCAGTTGTTAACAATGAATTGTATCCCAGGTGTTTCCTGACAGACCTTCTGTGTTTGTATTCCTCCGTTTTCTGTAAGAATCCAGTAACCTCTTTGTACCTTGCTTGTGTGTTACCCAACTTCCCTATTCTCTTCTGTATAAAAAGTTTGATGCTCAATTTGACACTTTACATTCAGATTCTACACAACCTCTCCTGTGTGTATCTGTCTATCATTTCATCCAACGCTTTGCCCACCTGTGACTAGAGATCCGTTCCACGCAGACAAAGGGGCCCAGAGTGTCTGCAGCATTCTGCTTAGTGGCTAGTTCCCCATGGTTTCATGCTTTCTCATAGAGAACTCAGAACCACAAGCACATTGATGGCAGTATCAACAATGGGCAGAAATCCTCCCCATCAATCATTAATTAAGAAAATGCCCTGCAGTCTTGCCTGCACAGACCAATCTTATGGAGACATTTTCTCAATTGAAGTTCCCTACTCTCAGGGGACTTTACTTTGTGGCAAGTTGACAAAAAACTATCCAGCCCAGGCAATATCAACATATAAATCAACACATAGCATATTTATCTTCCTGGGACTGGGATACGTTATTCAGGTTATGTTTTTGTTTTTTGTTTTTTGTTTTTTTCTGTTTCCATCCATTTCATAACAGCTGAGTAATGTTCCATTGTATAAATATAACATATATGTTATACATTCTTCAGTTTATGGACATGTAGGTTGTTTCCAGTTGCAGATAATTATGAATACAGCAGCAATTAATATGGTTGAGCAAGTGTGCTTCTAGGAGGAAGAAGCACTTTGCGAAACTTTCTGACCTATCAGGTGTCTTTTGTTATATCCCCACCCATTTAATATCTGATTTTGCTAATTTGGATATTATCTTTTTATTTTAGTTAACTTGGATAAGAGTTTGTTGATCTTAGTGATCTTGTCAAAGAACCAATATTTGTTCCAAAAATTTATTTGTATTTTTCTTTCTATTTTATTTTTTTCCACCCTGAGTTTTACTATTTCCTGCCACCACTTTTTTTGGGTGTCATTTCTTCTTTGTGTTTGAGATCTTTAGGATGTGCTTTTAACGTGCTAATATAAGGTTTTGCTAATATTTTTTAACTCATTTTTTATTAGATATTTTTCTTCATTTACTTTTCAAATGCTATCCTGAAAGTTTCCTATATCTTCCCTTACCCTGCTTGCCAACTCACCCACTCCTGCTTCCTGGACCTGGCATTCCCCTGTACTCGGGTATATTATCTTCACAAGACCAAGTGACTCTCCTCTCTTTGATGGCTGACTAGGCCATCCTCTTCCACATATGCAACTAAATACATAGTTCAGGGGGTTACTGGTTAGTTCATATTGTTGATCCTCCTTTAAGGTTGCAGACCCCTTTAGCTCCTTCGGTACTTTCTCTAGATTCCACATTAAGGGCCGTGTGTACAATCCAATAGATGACTGTGAGTATGCAATTCTGTATTTGCCAGGAACTGGCATAGCCTCACAAGAGATAGCTATTCCAGGGTCCTGTCAAAAAATTTTGCTGGCATATGCAATAATGTCTTGGTTTGGTGGTTGTCTATGTGATGCATCACCAGGTGGTGAAGTCTCTGGATGGTCCTTTCTTTTTTCTCACCTCCAAACTGTCTCTGTAACTTCTTCCATGGGTATTTTGTTCCCCATTATAAGAACCAATGAAGTATCGACACTTTGTCTTCCTTCATCCCGAGTTTCATGCGTTTTGCAAATTGTATCTTGAGTAGTCTGTTTGGGGGCTCATATCTGCTTATAAGTCAGTACATATCATATGTGTTCTTTTGTGATTCGATTACCACACTCAGGATGATATCCTCCAAATACATGCTTTTGCCTAAGAAATTCATAAGTTCATTGTTTTTAACTGCTGAATAGTACTTAATTGTTTAAATGTACCAGAATTTCTGTATCCATTCTGTATCCATGTATTCTTCTGTTGAGCAACATCTGAGTTCTTTCGAGCAAATGGCTATTATAAATAAGGCTGGTGACTGTGTCCAATTCTAAGAAGGGGCAAAGTGTCCACAATTTGGTCTTCATTCTTCAGTTTCATGTGTTTTGCAAATTGTATCTTATATCTCGGGTATACTAAGTTTCTGGGCTAATATCCACTTATCAGTGTGTAAATATCATTTGAGTTCCTTTGTGATTGTGTTACCTCACTCAGGATGATGCCCTCCAGGTCCATTCATTTGCCTAGGAATTTCATAAATTCATTTTTTAATAGCTGAGTAATACTCCATTGTGTAAATGTACCACATTTTTTTGTATCCATTCAAATGTTGAGGGGCATCTGAGTTCTTTCCAGCCTCTGGCTATTATAAATAAGACTGCTATGAACATAGTGGAGCATGTGTCCTTCTTACCGGTTGAGACATCTTCTGGATATATGCCCATGAGAGGTATTGTGGGATCCTCTAGTAGTACCATGTCCAATTTTCTGAGGAACCGCCAGACTGTTACAGAGACAAAGTTTGTAGCTGAGACAAAAATGGACCATTTAGAGACTGCCATGTCCAGAGATCCATCCCATAATTAGACTCCAAACGATGATACCATTGCATACACTAGCAAGATTTTGCTGAAAATACCTGGATATAGCTGTCTCTTGTGAGACAAGGCTGGGGCCTAGCAAATACATAAGTAGATGCTCACAGTCACCTATTGGATGGGGCACAGGGCCCCCAATGAAAGAGCTAGAGAAAGTATCCAAGGAGCTAAAGAGATCTGCAACCCTGTTGGTCCAATAACATTATGAACTAACCAGTACCCCGGAGCTCTTGACTCTACCTGCATATGTATCAAAAGATGGCCTAATAGGCCATCACTGGAAAGAGAGGCCCATTGTACATGCAAACTTTATATGCCACAGTACAGGGGAATGCCAGGGACAAAAAAATGGGAATGCATGGGTAGGGAAGTGGGGGGGGGGGTAGGGGGACTTTCTAAATGTACATTCTAAATGTAATTGAGGAAAATACGTAATAATAAAAATATTAACAAAATAAATAAATAAGGCTGGTATGAACATTATAGAGAATGAATCCTTATTACACATCGGAACATCTTCTGAGTATTTGCCCAGGAGAGGTGTTGCTGGATCTTCTGGTAGTACTATGTCAATTTTCTGAAGAACCACCAGACTGGTCCAGGTCCCTGCCGAGTGTATTCTGCAAAGGCCCCAGACATCCAGCCACTTTCCCGGCCAGAGGAAAGGGGGTCCGCCCGGTGCAGAAGTGCTTTGCCTGAGCATCGGCAACAGACATCTTGGTTCTGGGACCCTGCCAGGTGTATTCTGCACAGGTGAGAGTATGGGCTACAGAAGCCAAAAGCTTCTTGGAGAGGCGAGAGCCACAGAGCTTCTAAGACAGCCCCCTTTTCGGGCCCCAGACACCTGGCCACTGTCCCAGCCAGAAAAAAGGGGTCCACCCGGTACGGGAGCGCTTTGACTGAGCATCAGTAGCAGATATCTTGGTTCCGGGACCCAGCCGAGATTATTCTGCACAGATCCCAGACATCTGGCCACTTTCCCAGCCAGAGGAAAGGGGTGTGCCCAGTGCAGGAGTGCTTTGCCTGAGTATCAGCTGCAGACATCTTGGTTCCAGGACTCCTCCCAGAGTATTCTGGACATGTGAGAGTGTAGAATACAGAAGCTAACACCTTCTGGGAAAGGCCAAAGCAACTCAGCTTCAGGACAGGTCCTGTTTTGGGCCTTCATCTTCGGCCAGGAGGGAGGTCTTAAGGCCATATATCTGTGCACCTTTCCCGTGAAAGGAGAGCTTGACTGCAGAGAGTGCTCTGACCACTGAAACTCAGATGAGAGATCTAGTCTCCCATGTTTGCTGATAGAGGCTAACAGAATCACCTGAAGAAAAAGCTCTAACCAGAGACAACTATCACAACTAGCTCCAGAGATTTCTAGATGGTGAAAGGCAAATGTAAGAATTGTACTAACAGAAATGAAGACCACTCACCATCATCAGAACACAGCACTCCCACCCCACCTAGTCCTGGGTACCCCAACACAACCGAAAGGCTAGAACCGGATTTAAAAGCATATCTCAAGAAGATGGTAGAGGACATCAAGAAGGACTTTAATAATTCACTTAAAGAAATACAGGAGAACACTGCTAAAGAGTTACAAGTCCTTAAATAAAAACAGGAAAACACAACCAAACAGGTAGAAGTCCTTAAAGAAAAACAGGAAAACACATCTGAACAGGTGATGGAAATGAACAAAACCATACTAGACCTAAAAAGGGAAATAGACACAATAAAGAAACCCAAAGTGAGGCAACGCTGGAGATAGAAACCCTAGGAAAGATATCTGGAACCATAGATGCAAGCATCAGCAACAGAATAAAAGAGATGGAAGAGAGAATGTCAGGTGTAGAAGATTCCATAGAGAACATCGGAACAACAATCAAAGAAAATGGAAAATGCAAAAGGATCCTAACTCAAAACATCCAGGATATCCAGGACACAATGAGAAGACCAAACCAAGGATAATAGGAGTGGATGAGAATGAAGATTTTCAAATTAAAGGGGCAGCAAATATCTTCAACATAATTATAGAAGAAAACGTCCCAAACCTTAAGAAAGAGATGCCCATGAACATAAAAGAAGCCTACAGAACTCCAAATAGACTTGACCAGAAAAGAAACGTTCAGCATCTCGACTTTACCTTTTCATATGGCTTGCTAGAAATTAAAAATGAAATCCCAACTGAAAGGCCTGATGATCTGAGTAATATTCTGCCAAAGAATTTCACCCTTGCATTGTTTTTATTGTTTGGTTGTTGGATTTTTATTTATTTGTTTGGTGTGTGTTTTGTTTTGTTTCATTTTTGTTTTTATTTTCGTTCTGAGAAAGTCTTCGGTTTCTGACTTGACATCATCCATGGTGGTTATTTTTCATGTTCCAACCTTTCCCTTGGTTATCTTTAAGCTGTGCTTCTTATCATAAATATTGCCAGACTCTTTGAGGAAGCACACTGGATAGCACACCAATTTTCACTTTATGAAAACCCACAGTTAGAGGAGGACTATTTTTATGCAAACAAAGCTGGAATTTGACAGGGTTAAATGACATGTGTTGAAACCAATGGCAATCATGAATTATAGATTCTTTGGAAAGTAAGAGGACAACATAGATCTTGGGCATGCTTACAAAGTTGTGATAAACTTAAAACAAACCTGATATCTCCCAGTCATATTTTAAAGGTTTTTAAAATTTACCAGCACTTCTGATTATAAGGAATTTCATAGATTAAATGCAGTAAAACAGGATGAAATAGATGAGGTAATTTTACTTTTGAAATATGTGTAGACAGAATATTGGACACAGGTACGTATAAAATTTTCTTACAAATTAGAGGACACTTTAATTGTTCATGGCACATAGATCTTCAGTTCTTCAAAAAAATCCTTTTCAGTACCTTCCATGGTCCCACCACACCCTGTACATCCTCTGCATAGGGTATGACACTATCCATAGAAAGCTAGATCCTTCAAAAACAGTTATCAAAAAAAAAACAAACAAAAAACAAAACCAAAACAAAAAACAAACAAAAAAAATATTCCTTAAGGTGTGGCCACAGGCCAATGTGATGGAGGAAGTTCCTTATCTGAGATTCTATCTTCCCATGTTGATTTAATTTAAAAAAAAAAAATCTAAGAAGGACCACTACATATCTATATCATTAATATTGATTGCCTCACTGTATGAAACATACATGCTATGGAGTGATTTTAGATGTCAACTACTGGATGAATGGCTTAGAAATGAGAGAGAGAGGGGGGGAGATTAATATATTTCTCATCTATGTGTATTAGTGCAGGGCTTTGTTTTAAAAAAATGGATGGAACGGTAAAATACAATATATATGGTTAGACAAGTAAAATTCAAAATGACAATTGTGAAAATATAAATTGAATAAGGGACATTAAAAATAGGAGGTATTTTGGAAGAGTAAGTGCAGCAGCAGGGGGGAGATTTAATAGCAATGGAGGATAGTGGGGAGGATGAAGATGGTAAAAGGACACTATAAACCTATGCAAATGGTCAAAGAAAAGGCCTGCGACTTGTACACTTAAAAAACACTGGTATAAAGTAACAGAGTCCAAATAATATTTTGATTAATTTGCGGATTTTAGCTTCAAGACACTATAAAATGTATTTGTATTTTTCTACTCACGTGTGGTTCTTGCTATTTTAAACTTGATATAGGTGACAGGATATGGTAATGTGCTTCAATGTTTGTGTATCATTTATCATCAAATGCACATGTCACTCAGTGAGCTGCAAGGCTATCACAGGGAAGGAGGTATCTAAAGATCTTAAGTGTACATGATGTAGGGAGAATAACGCCCCCACACTACTATAGATGTTGAAATAATCACATGTGTTTCCCCAAAATAACTTTCTGAAAATTAATCCCCAGGTGTGAATATATTTGGAAGAAATTAAATGGGTCAGGAGGGATATGACCTACATATAAAAATAATTTAATAATGCTGTTATAGAAAAGGTTTAATTATGAAAGGGAGTTTGGTTTCCTCTTTTCTCTTTCTAGCACATTGGATCCTACTGTGATGACATCATCTCACAAGAATTCATTCATTTGCTGATGGTGTGTTCATCATTGAATATACAGACTCCTGAAATAAGTCATACAAAATATGCTTCATTATATACTAGACAATTAGTGTCATTCTGTTTGGCAATACAACATGTATGATTATGCCTCAGAATCATGAGCAACTGGGCCATATGGGAAATATAATTAGTGTATTTCTGCTGACTGAAGATCAGATGGGTTGAGTGTTATCATGTGTGCTGTTGATGAGAGGAAGCAACATAGATGGTGAGTATAGATCAGAGAGGAACATCCAAGGAGGACACTATGTAAGGAACCCTAGGAAGAGCACCATCACTGCTTTTAGCTAGTAGACATATTTTTAGAATCCCCACTTTCTAGGGTGGAAAAGAAAACTGTATTACTCTAATTTACTAAGTATGGTCATTTGATACATCAGTGATCATCACCAAGGTGAACAGGTGTTGACAGAAGTTTGGGGACTCAGAAGAAGCCTTTTCTGGGAAAACCCATTGCCTTCAAAGTACGGAGACTTCTGTCCAGCAACACTGGATGAACAGTCTACATTGGCTGCAGTAGCCCCATTGTGTCCAAATTAGTGCTTTTCACACCATGGAATTAGACTCCTTTGAGTGTTCAAACAACCCTTTCACAAGTGTCACATATCATATATCTTGTTTATAAGATATATACTTTACAATTCATGACTATAGCAAAATTATATTTATGAAGTTGCAATGAAATAACATTATTGTTGTAGAGCTGTAAATTAAAAATTCACAACATTTTGAAGATTGAGGACCACTAGTCCTGACTTCTCTAAAGTATGCCTGTCACTATGGGCTGGAGGAATAATCCCCTTTATTCAATTAGGCAAACGCAGAAAAATCAAAGCATTACCCAATAGTTATGAAAGTTAAACATCTATTGTACCACAGTCTATAAGGAGGGCATGCTTGCATCTTAGACAAATGAGATCAAAATGAAAATCTCTGTGACCAAATGAGAAGCAGAGGAGAATAACCAGTACCCTAGTGGTGACATAAGTGGGTATTAGCCCAGACACTTAGAATACCCAAGATACAAGACACAATCTTCAAAACATATGAAACTTAAGGGTATTGAAGACCAAAATGCTGACACTGTGCCCCTTCTTAGAATTGGGAACAAAACACCCATGGAAGGAGTTACAGAGACAACCTTTGGAGCTGAGACAAAAGGATGGACCATGTAGAGACTGCCATTCCTAGGGATCCATCCCATAATCAGCCTCCAAACACTGACACCATTGCATACACTGGCAAGATTTTGCTGGAAGGACCCAGATTTAGCTGTCTCTTGTGAGGCTATGCCATGGCCTAGCAAACACAGAAGTGGATGCTCACAGTCAGCTATTGGATGAATCACAGGGACCGAAATTGAGGAGGTAGAGAAGGTTCCCAAAGAGCTAAAGGGGTCTGCAATCCCATAAGTGGAACAAAAATATGAACTAAAGAAACCCGCAGAGCTCATTTTTCTAGCAACTTATCAGTGCCCATATTTCTGGCTGCATTTGTATCAGAAGACGGACTAGTTGAACATCATTGGAAAGAGAGGCCCATCAGTCTTGCAAACTTTATATGCCTTAGTTCAGGGGTATGCCAGCGACAAGATATGGTGGTGGTGGTGGTGGGGTTGAGGTGGGTATGGGAGGACTTTTGGGATAGGATTGGAAATGTAAATGAAAAAAATATCTAATTAAAAAAAAAAAGAAGAGGAAACCATTGTCAGAACCACCAGTAAGAATTTTAAATAACTGCCCTAAAGTCTGGATTTAGGATTCCTCGAGAATCTTCCAAAACAAAAGGCAATGCAGAATCTTGCTGAAGTAATTGGAGAAACAAGAGAAAAGCAAAGGAGAATTCATCACATAAAAACAGACAGAAGAAGTAGGAGTTAAAGACATATTTGGGCAAGATGAATAGTGAAGTAGAGATTAGAGCAAGCAGAAAGGACTGAGGAGATAGCTCACTGCTTAGGCCCACTGATTGCTTTTGCACAGGACAAGGGTTCAATTTCTAACACCCACATGGTTGTTCACAACCACCTGCAATTCTAGTTCTAGACGATCTGATGACCTCTTTGGAGAACACGCACACACACAGACATATCACACACATACACTCACCCATAAACACACACACACACACATCACACACACTCACCCAAGAGAAAAAAAAAAAAACTTTTAGAAAACAATTATACAAACAAAAAGGAGTCAAGTATAGTTTTATTCCCCTTTAATACCAGCACTCAGAAGCAGGCTAAACTCTGTAAGTTGAATGACTGCCCAGCTGGTAGGTGTGTTTTCAGAATTTTATTATTCTTTTCTTTTTTTGGGGGGGGGGATTTTAGGACTATTTCAGCATTTGTTTAAAGATTCTAGTTTTTTTTTTTTCTGATTTAATTTTTCTAATATTTTAGGCTTTTTTTCGGGCTTTTAATTATTTTACAATTTTCAGGTTTGTTTTTTTTTTGTGGGGGCGGTGCAGGAGGGTAAAGCCCTTTGGGTTATTTAGAGTTTTAGGGTTTTAATGGTTTTAAATTTGGGAGGTTGTTTTGTCCTTACAGGTTTTTTTTTTGGGGGGGGTAGGGTTGAGGTTATTTATTTATTTATTTATTCATTTATTTATTTGTTTGTTTGATTGTTTATTTATTTATTTATTTATTTATTTATTTATTTATTTTGGATCTTGATTTCTTTTAGAAATTTAAGGTATTTTAGGGTTTTAGGGCTTTTTAGGTTTTATAAATAATTTTAGGATAATTGAAGTTTTTTGTGTGTTTTTGTTCTTGTTGTTCTGTTTTGTTTTGTTTTTGTTTCTTTTTACACTTTTAGTGTTTTATAGGGTTTTAGGATTTTGTAATTTTTTTTGTGTTCTTGTGTGTGTGTGTGTGTGTTTTTAATGAGTTTAGGATTATTTTTATGTGTTAGGATTTTAGTTAATGTTTTTGGGTTTTGTAGGTATTTTTTGGGGGGGTGGGGTTAGGATTGTTTTTAATATCTCAGGATTTTAGTTAGGGTTTCAGGGCATTGTAGTTTTGTTGTTGTTGTTGTTTGTTTGTTTGTTTGTTTTTGTTTTGCTTTTTTAAAGCAGGTTTTCAAGTTTTTTTTGAGTTTCAGAGATTTGATGTGTGAGATTTGATGTGTTTTTAGAACTTTTTAAAGGAACTTTTTTTAGGGTTTTAGAGTTCTTTTGGGTCTTTTTAAAGTTGTTGAGATTGTTTTAGAATTGTAGGGTTTTTCTTTATTTTTTAGTTTTGTTTTTTTTAATTGAATTAAGGAATTTTTAAAGATTGTTTTAAGTTTTTTTTGTTTTGTTTTGTTTTTAATTTGGTTTGTAAAATGATTTTCTTTTCCAGTGTTTTTGGCGATTTTTTAAGGCAGTAGAATTTGTAGTTGTTGGGGTGGTGGTTTTGTACCTTTTCATTTTCTTTTTCTTTTTTTTAATTGTTTTTTTATTGTCTCATTAGGGATCTAGACTTGTAGAGTTTTTGGATTTTTTTTTAGGGTTTTATAATTTTTTTAGTGTCTTTTAAGAGGTCTTGTGTTTTCTTATTTATAGAATTTTAGGGTTTTAAAAATGTTTATTAAGAATTTAAAAAATAGCTTATTTGGGTCATTTAGAGTTTCTTTAGTAATTTTAGTTTTTTTTAGGGTTTTAGGTTTTGCTTTTATTATTTTAGGATTTTTTTGTTTTGTTTTGTTTTGGTTTTTTCTTTTTTTTACAGTTTTTGAATGATTTTGGATTGTTCTCAGTGTATTTGGCAAGATTTTCTTTTTTTAAGACATAGTGTGGTTGTTGTAGTTCTTCGCTTATTTGTTTGTTTGTTTGTGGTAATGATTTTATGTTTTCTGGGTCTTTGTAGAGATCTAGAATTTTTTTGTTGATTTTTTTGTTTATTTGTTTTTCTTTAGGGTTTTAGGTTCTTTTAGTTTTCTTTTTTCAAAAAAATTATGTTTTTTTGTTTGTTTGTTTGTTTTGTTTTGTTTTGTTTTTGGGTTTTTGTTGTTTATTTAAAGCTTCAAGTTTATTTTATTTTATTTTCTCTCCTTTTTTCATTTTTCTTTTTTAGAGTTGTTAGGGTCTTTAAGGTTCTGTCTCTATGGACATAGAAACTGAATCTATTGTTTTAGATTATTCATAAAATGTATTCCATTCTGAAAACAAGAAACACTATAAAGTCAAGTTTGTTAATTTGTGTGTATGTCCCCAGGAGCTATCGATTATGTGTGCCTAATGCAGAGCTCTAGAATATGACCTGATCATACAGATTTAATTGTCACATCATGAAAGTTCAAGAACTATACTATAAAGCTATATCTATGTATCCTAGTTTATTCATCTTTCAAACAAATATAGTAGAAATGTCACAGAGGGCAAATTTATTGATCATGATTTCAAAAAAGGACCTCAAAAGTCATTAAATCAAGTATCTTATACTAGCCAAACTCTACCCATCTAATCAGTTCAATCCTGTAAGAATAATTGCACCTGTGTTTTGGTAAATTCTTATTAAATTCTCCAGTAAAAGAGGCCTTTATTAGCCCCCCTTCCAGCTTAGTGAAAAACTCCATTCCCTCTCCTTCTGAAAGCAAAAGCATTTTTCTTTCACAGACTATGTTAATTTTACAACATTTGCCCCTGGATGGTTTCCATTTCCACAGTTGTGTTTGCCATGACTCAATATTTCATCTCTATTCAGACAACTCCTCTCATATACCACATGTTAATACACAAATTCTCATTTGTGAGTCATGCCAATAAAGTGGAATGTACTTGGGGGATACAGAAGAGGGAAAGACACAAGATCAACAGAAGTATCATTAAGCTGGATACTACTCTAGAATACTGCATGCTATTCATGTATCCTAGGGATCCAGAAATTCATCTAGACTGGACCCTAGTTATCCATTGGAAGGATGTGGTCTGAAGCTTAGCCTATTAACTGGCAGCTCCCATAGCTTTGAAATGATCCAATGATTGATATCTTCCACACACCAACCAGTAGTATCCAAGCTTCATTCCCTGTCACAGGCAAAATCCCCGAAAAAGAAAAGAAAGCACTGTACTGTGTGCTAGGGTAGTGCTCATAGAAGGTATTTGCAATCTACACTGAATCTATTACCACAACTGCAAAGGTATGTGGCACAGGCAATCCAAGGATCACCATGCTTCCCATTTTATCTCTCCAGTCTATATATCCACTCCCAACTCTACACACTATGCTCCTAATCCTAGGGATCATTTAGAGGTCTCATAAATACCACCATGTATAACCCCAGACGATGAGAGAAGTTTGAAGCACATTGATAAATTTTAAGTCTGACAATTGTTGATGTCATCAAAACAATTTTCTGAGTTGTGTTGTGCTTTTGTCAAACGATGGGGCTAGAATGGCCCTGCCAAGATCTGAAGCAGAAAAAATAGTTTTTTTTGTTTGTTTTTTTGTTTGTTTGTTTTTCTATTATTATATTGGAACATGCCATCATCAATTGCACTGCCTCAGTCTAAAATACGAGGTGATACTTACAGTTATTTGCTGTCATCTCTAAAGTCAGGGCAAGGCAACTCCTGTGATTCTCCAAGCCTTACTTCTTACCAGTTCTAGGCTATATGCTGTCAGGATAATGTTCTAAACAGGGAATTCTATGGATATCCAGATTTCAATAGTTTTCACTTCAAAAAATATAGTTAAAAAATTCCAAGTGTACATTTATTTTCGTATTTCTGGTCAACATTTTCCTACTGAAGTGACAGAAATATTTACTATTTTTATATCTTTATACTAACATTATATTTCTGTTTAATTTGTAGGGGACAGGTTTACTTGAGACAGTCCTACATTACTCATGCTGAACTCATACTCACTATGTAGCTATGGACAGTCAAAGGACTTGATCCTCCTGCATTCAACTGCCAAGTGCTGGGATTACAGATTACAGGACCATAGATATTAAAAGATTTTCAATGACTGATAAAAGAGGTGAGGATTTGACTTTAGGATTTCGGTATTTTTCTAATTGTAGTCATAGTTTATATTGAATAGTCATTAGGTGAAAGGTAACAGAGATTCTGGTCTTTCAGATTTCTACTCATTAGTAGGTTAGTTAATACATTTAAATATCTGCTAAAAATGTCATGGCATACAGGAGAACAGTAGTTTAAGATCTTGCCTAGGGTGGTTTCTTATGTTTAAAAGATTCAGTAAATAGGAGTAGATTTATGAGTTTAACATGAATGAGCATGTCTTATCTAATTTGCCAATGTTATACATAATACTACAAAACATAAATTTTAAGTTTTTAGAATTATTTTCCTCAAAACATATATATTTTTGACCAAATGAGCTAGAATTACTCATAACAAATATTTAATATTATAAAAAGCCTAAATTTTTGTTGAAATAAAATGAAACTTATTCTGTTGAATTTACTGTAGTCTGTTATTTTGATAAGTATTTCTGAGGTTTTTAGAGATCTAAAGACAAAATATTCAGTGTATTTTTTTATGATAATTTCCAAGTAAGTTAGTATAATGAGACTAGGCTGGTAAGCCCAATGCCCACACTACAAAGAGGTTCTAGCTTTTGGTCTGTAAATGACTACAATGTTTTTTTGCCATGCTATGAAAGGATTAAAAATTGCCTTCATTTGGAGTATTTATTTAATTTTTATCTGTAGACCCTATCTCTTTCCTGAACTGACTCATAATGGCAGGACCCTACATGTATTTCGCAGGCAGAAAATGATCTCCTGTTCATTTCAAATTGAATAGCCCCCAAACAATTAACCAACCAAATTAAAAAAAAAATTGTTAATATGGTAATTGCCTCAGATCTTACTTGGAAACCATTTGATGACTACAGTGATTGTTATATTAATGGGGAAATGATCTAAAATAGTTTGGTGATATTCTTCCACAGGAGTATTTTGCCAGGGTTGTTAGGAAAGTTTTTTCCATACACTTTTTTTTTTAATAAATAGGGACTAAGTTTAGGATTGTAAAAACTAATTTGCTAGTTTGAGTTGGTTTTCTAAAATAAACGACAGAGTCCAGATGACAACAGTAAGTAATCTTTCTCTATCTTTCAAGTATACCTGAGGCTGACATATTGTAAAAGCTGGTAATCCTCTCTTCATCTCTCAGCAAATGTCGGCCTCTTGGAAATTTATGATCTCGTCTCCATTAAAATTCTTAGTGGTTTTCATTGGTATAGTATATGATCATACCTCTCTGATTTACAATTCAGTAGGACTAAAACAGAACCAAAAATAGTTAGATAATGAGAATTAATTTAGTTTCATGTGTCAAACACAAGGCTGGTTTCTCCATTCCTAATTGATACATAGGTATACGAGGTTAATTATGAAGTTATTTATTATACCAACCACTGTTTTTTCTTGTTCTTTATTGAATTTCTTTTTTTTTTACCTTTAAAAATTTTTATTATTATTATTTTTTTCCATTTTTTATTAGGTATTTAGCTCATTTACATTTCCAATGCTATACCAAAAGTCCCCCATATTCCCCCCCCTCCACTCCCCTGCCTACCCACTCTCCCTTTTTGGCCCTGGTGTTCCCCTTTACTGGGGCATATAAAGTTGGCAAGTCCAATGGGCCTCTCTTTCCAGTGATGGCCGACTAGGCCATCTTTTGATACATATGCAGCTAGAGTCAAGAGCTCCGGGGTACTGGTTAGTTCATAATGTTGTTCCACCTATAGGGTTGCAGATCCCTTTAGCTCCTTGGCTACTTTCATTGCTCCTCCATTGGGAGCCCTATGATCTATCCATTAGCTGACTGTGAGCATCCACTTCTGTGTTTGCTAGGCCCCGGCATAGTCTCACAAGAGACAGCTACATCTGGGTCCTTTCAATAAAATCTTGCTAGTGTATGCAATGGTGTCAGCATTTGGATGCTGGTTATGGGGTGGATCCCTGGATATGGCAGTCTCTACATGGTCCATCCTTTCATCTCAGCTCCAAACTTTGTCTCTGTAACTCCTTCCATGGGTGTTTTGTTCCCAAATCTAAGGAGGGGCATAGTGTCCACACTTCAGTCTTCATTTTTCTTGAGTTTCATGTGTTTAGCAAATTGTATCTTATATCTTGGGTATCCTAGGTTTGGGGCTAATATCCACTTATCAGTGAGTACATATTGTGTGAGTTTCTTTGTGAATGTGTTACCTCACTCAGGATGATGCCCTCCAGGTCCATCCATTTGGCTATTAATTCATTCTTTTTAATAGCTGAGTAGTACTCCATTGTGTAGATGTACCACATTTTCTGTATCCATTCCTCTGTTGAGGGGCATCTAGGTTCTTTCCAGCTTCTGGCTATTATAAATAAGGCTGCTATGAACATAGTGGAGCATGTGTCCTTCTTACCAGTTGGGGCATCTTCTGGATATATGCCCAGGAGAGGTATTGCTGGATCCTCCGGTAGTACTATGTCCAATTTTCTGAGGAACCGCCAGACTGATTTCCAGAGTGGTTGTACAAGCCTGCAATCCCACCAACAATGGAGGAGTGTTCCTCTTTCTCCACATCCACGCCAGCATCTGCTGTCACCTGAATTTTTGATCTTAGCCATTCTGACTGGTGTGAGGTGAAATCTCAGGGTTGTTTTGATTTGCATTTCCCTGATGATTAAGGATGTTGAACATTTTTTCAGGTGTTTCTCTGCCATTCGGTATTCCTCAGGTGAGAATTCTTTGTTCAGTTCTGAGCCTTTAATTTTCAAAATTAAAGTTTACAGACAGATAAATAGATAGATAGATAGATAGATAGATAGATAGATAGATGATAGATATATAGATAGATAGATAGATAGATAGATAGATAGATAGATAGATACATAGATAATCTTTTCTAGAAAATTAATTGTATTTCAAAGTAGGTTTTTATTCTGTTCTACCAAATAGAAGGTCTAATTTTTTTTCTATAATGTCTCAGTTAAGACTTAGTGTAAAACAATTCAATTAAAATATACAAATTGCCTGTATATGTAACTGATTCTTTTCCATACTGTTAAACATAATAAACCATAAAGTACATTTCTAAATCTTTGTGGAAAACTTCTGAATTTCCACAACAAATGTAAATCAAAATTTAAAATCTTAATAACATTTTCTTAAAGTAGAAAATACTTTTCTGTTACTCGCACCAAGCAAGTGAAAGATCTGTGTGACAAGAACTTCAAGTCTCTGAAGAAAGAAATTGAAAATCTCAGAAAATGGAAAGACCTCCCATGCTCATAGATTGGCACGATTAATTCAGTAAAAATGGTCATCTTGCCAAAAGCAATCTATACATTCAGTGAAATCTCAATCAAAATTCAAACTCCATTATTCATAAAGATAGAAAGAACAATTTACAAAATCATCTGGAATAAAAAAAATCCAGGATATGGAAAAATTATTCTCAACAATAAAAGAACTTCAGGGGGAATCATCCTCGACCTCAAGCTGTAGAATAGAGCAATAGAGATAAAAATATATGCTAATGACAAAAAGACAATGACTTCATTAAATACACAGGCAAATGGAAGGATATAAAATATATCATCCTGTGTGAGGTAACCCATTCCCAAAATTACAAACATGGCACACACTCACTGATAAAGGGATATTATTCTAAAAATTCAGAATATCCAAAATGTAATTCATAGACCACATGTAGGTCAAGCAGAAAGAAGATGAGAGTGTGGGTGTTTCAATCCCTCTTAGAATGGGGAACACAATACTCCTTGGAAAAAATATGGAGACAAAGTGCAGAGCAGAGACTGAAGAAATAACTATCCATTGTCTGCCCAACCTGAGGATCCATCCCATATACAGACACCAAACCCAGTCACAGTTGTGGATACAAACACGTGCTTGCTGACAGGAGCCAAATATGTCTATCTTCTGAGAAGCTCAGGCATTTCTTGGCAAGAAAAGAGGCTGATGCTCAAAGACAACTATCAGACTGATCATGGCATCCCCAGTAGACGGGTTACAGGAAGAACTGAAGGAGCTGAATGGGTTTGCAACCTTATAGGAAGAACAACAATATGAACCAACCAGACTGTCCAGAGCACCCAGGGACTAAGCACCAACCCATGGTTCCAGCTGCATATATAGCAGAGTATGACCTTGTCAGACATCAGTGGGAGGAGAGGTTCTTGATCCTGTGAAGGGTTGATTCCCCAGTGTAAGCATGTACCAGGGTGGGGAGGGTAAAATGGGTGGATGGAGGAAGACCCTCGTAGAAACACAGAGAGGGTAAATGGAATAGGGATTATCTGGGGTGAAACAAAGAAAGGACTAATATTTGAAATGTAAAGAAAGATAATATCTAGTAAAAATAAATAAATAAATAAATAAATAAATAAACAAATAAAATAAAAATAGTTACAAAACACTACATAAAAAAGAATAAATCACTATGATGCCATACAGTATATTAACTTATATTTCCTAATATAGAAATTATGCTAATTCTATATAGTTTTAAAAAATTATATAACCAAAAATGTACCTTCATATTTTCCCAGAAGATTTTGTACTGGAAATCTATAAAGAAATTAAAGTTTTAAAAAGTAAGAATTGCAGATGTTAGAGTTTGATGGCTCAGCATTTGACCTACAGGCATGACAATGAGAGTTTGACCCAAACCACTATACCCTCCAAGAAAACCATTAAAATTAAAGATTAATCATACAGAATTATTGTTTGGAATATACATCATATGCAAAATATTAATATAGTTTACTTGCTATACAATGAATTATACTTTCATTGAAATACACTAAATAGGAAATAATAAATTTGAACATATTACAGTGTATATCCAATTATTTTTTTAGAATTTGCATTCTAATTATCATTAGTTACTGGAGATTCTGTTCTTGGTTGTTAATACAACAAGATATATAATTTTTTTTTGCAAATATTAATGAAATACTTTTCGCCTGAATGGACTTATATTTTAATGCTACACAAAGAAGCTCTGCATTCAATCTTCAACAATGAAAAAATAAATAAATAAAAAATAAAATGTATATATAAAAAATATAGAAGACATGTTTCCTTAGGCCCCAGTAAAGTTGTAAGGCTGAGTACATCATTTTCAAGGACAGTCAACACTGCACATGTGCTTTGAGATAGTACTGAAATATAGAGTTAGAGCTTACCTTCCTATACCAAAACAACACATACATAAACACAGCCTTCCCTGAATTATGTCTGAAGTACCAGCTCTTCTGAGGTTGAGAGGAGCCTCTGGATTTGGAAGCACTTTGGCGCCTATATATACAAATTTTGGAAATCTGGTTTTTCAAAACCAGGTAAAGGAAAATGAAGACTGGTCTTCAGTTTGTTTTTAATGAATCCCTGGTGGGCAGCAGCAGTACAGAAAAGGATCTAGTCTGTTTCCACCACTAACTGACCCCCAGTTTACTCACAACTCACATCCCCAGGCCCCAAGAATACTTTTAGGATCTCCAATTCCCTAGCCTTCCTGGTTTCTGCTAGGTGATAATCTGTTCAATCCCCTGCCCATAGCGAAAAAGTTCTCTGTTTTTCTTGGGTAAAGTGGATTGTGAACACAGAAGCATTAACAGCAGGAGTCCAATGAGGGTCACCTGCTCTCCTTTCTCCTTTAGTAACACCTCCATCCCTCCACCATCATCCAACTGGGAACCCCAGCTGAACCAGGATTAAACATCTTTCAACAGTTCACTGACTCCCTCTACAGAGACTTCTCCCTACCATGCTTCCTCAAGAACTTTACTTCCTCAGGAACTCAGCTTCCTGGCCACCACAAAGCATACTGAGTAACAGGGTTTGGACAGCAGGAAAACAATCTTAGCCAAGCCCATTGCAGATTGGACCTGTTTACACATTCCTACAAAGGGTGAGAGAGATATTATCAGTCATCTGTCATAACAGTAACAAAAAGGAGGTAGTATTATAGCTTCCACTACTACTAAGAGTTTTTCCATGTTTCAAGTTTGCAATACTAACTTGAAAGTAAGAAACAAAACAAAAGAAAACAAAACAAAACAAAACAAAACAAAACAAAACAAAACAAAACAAAACACCAAAGAACTCTCTCCTACTTTGTTTTAGTTGAAGGGACTGTCGTGTGTAATTCTAAATTGTTTTATTTATTTACCTAACGTGTGTTTGCACATTTGTATTTTTACAAAATGCATGTCTGGTGTTTACACAACATTCATGTCTTGTGCTCTTAGAAACTAGAATAGGATGGCAAAATCCCCTGGATCTTGAATTAAAAATTGTTGTGAGCCATTATGTGGGTCCTAAGAACTAAACCTTGTTTCTGTACAAGAGCAACAAGTGTTCTTAATGTCTAAGTCATCATTCTTTTTTTTCCATTTTTTATTAGGTATTTAGCTCATTTACATTTCCAATGCTATACCAAAATCCCCCATACCCACCCACCCCCACTCCCCTACCCACCCACTCCCCCTTTTTGGCCCTTGCATTTCCCTGTACTGGAGCATATAAAGTTTGCAAGTCCAATGGGCCTCTCTTTGCAGTGATGGCCGACTAGGCCATCTTTTGATATATATGCAGCTAGAGTCAAGAGCTCCGGGGTACTGGTTAGTTCATAATGTTGTTCCACAAATAGGGTTGCAGATCCCTTTAGCTCCTTGGCTACTCTCTCTAGCTCCTCCATTGGGAGCCCTGTGATCCATCCATTAGCTGACTGTGAGCATCCACATCTGTGTTTGCTAGGCCATGGCATAGTCTCACAAGAGACAGCTACCTCTGGGTCCTTTCAATAATATCTTGCTAGTGTATGCAATGGTGTCAGCGTTTGGATGCTGATTATGGGGTGGATCTCTGGATATGGCAGTCTCTATATGGTCCATCCTTTCGTCTCAGCTCCAAACTTTGTCTCTGTAACTCCTTCCATGGGTGTTTTGTTCCCAATTCTAAGGAGGGGCATAGTGTCCACACTTCAGTCTTCATTTTTCTTGAGTTTCATGAATTTAGGAAACTGTATCTTATATCATGGGTGTCCTACGTTTTGGGCTAATATCCACTTATCAGTGAGTACATATTGTGTGAGTTCCTTTGTGAATGTGTTACCTCACTCAGAATGATGCCCTCCAGGTCCATCCATTTGGCTAGGAATTTCATAAATTCATCCTTTTTAATAGCTGAGTAGTACTCCATTGTGTAGATGTACCACATTTTCTGTATCCATTCCTCTATTGAGGGGCATCTGGCTTCTTTCCAGCTTCTGGCTATTATAAATAAGACTGCTATGAACATAGTGTAGCATGTGTCCTTCTTACAAGTTAGGGCATCTTCTGGATATATGCCCAGGTCCTCCATTGTTGGTGGGATTTCAGGCTTGTACAACCACTCTGGAAATCAGTCTGGCGGTTCCTAAGTCATCTTTCATTCCCTGCCCTGTGTGTGTGTTTTAAAGTATGTTGGATCATTTCTCTCGATAGATGTTTAATTTTACTATACAGTGGAGATAATAAAAATATGACACTTTCTTAATATTTTCTATTTCCAAAAAAGAAATAAAAACATCATAATTTGAATAGATTGTGTAAATCGTAAAAAGAGTTTCAGCAAAAAAACGATGTGTATACATTTCAGTGTATGTGTGCATAAGGAGGTCAGAAATAGACAACTATTTTATCCTAAATTATATTCCAACTATTTTTTTTTATGAGACAGGGTTTCTCTGTATAGATCTGTTTGTCCTGGAACTCACCCTTTATAACAGGGTGGCCACAAACTCAGAAATTTCCCTTCTTTTTCCTCAAAACTGCAGGTATTAAGGCATGTGCCACCACTGTCTGACACAACTTAAAAGTTGAGACAGGATATCTCTGAATCTGCAGCTCACAAAAACCACTAGGCTGGCTAGCCAGCCATCTGTCTCCACCTACTCAGCACTGGCCTGCAGAATGTACTTTTAACGTGGATTCTAGACCCCCATCTTAATTCCATATAGTTTCACAGAAAGAAATTTACCAAAATAACCATCTCTCTAGCCCCCCTGTGAGATTTGTTCTGCTGTAGTCACTACCATTAGTATTATTTTTTTTCTATTGCTCTAATCATACCTAAGTTTAGGCTCCTAAAGTGTTTAATGCTGGTTTTGTTTGTTTCCTTACAATAGAAAATTGGTTTTCTTGCTCAGTTTACATTATACAGTTAATTAAGTAAACTTTTCAGACTCATATTTCATTTGTGAGACTTGTTGCTGTGTTTTGTTTGCTTGTTAGGTAGGTTTTTTTTTTTTTCGTTTTTTGTTTTTTTTTTTTGTTTTTTTTTTAATTTGGTGGGTTTGTTGAATTTTTTGTTTGCTTGATTATTTGGTTGCTTTTTGTTTTTTTAATTTTGTTTTTTTTTGTTTGTTTGTATTATTTTTTTGTTTTGTTTTGTTTTGTTTTGTTTTTGATTTTTCCACAACTGAAGATGAAACTCAAAACTGTTACTTGGTGCTTTACCACTGAGCTACATCTCCAGGTAAACATTAGTTCTAAATGTTGGGTACAAAGTCATCTGTATGTGTTTTAAGGAAAACTATGATTTCTGTGAAACCTAAAATTATTCCCTTATGCTATAGGGTCTATAGAGATGTAATGCCCTCTTCTGGCCTCTTCAAAAAAGTCAAATATCTCCAAAAACACAAGAGGTTTTATTATCAGCAAGCTGAGAATGAAGTCCCTCCACCATGCAGGGCAGAGGATTTTGACCCTGATCAGTGAAAGTAGAGGGCTTTTAACAGCTAGCTGAGGAATTGGGAGGAGTTGGGAGGAGAGTTGGTAGAAGTTGGGAAGAGTTGGGAGGTGTTAGGAGGAGAGTTCTTTTCTTCTGGGTGTCCTTGCTGAAATTTACAGAGCAGGAGTGGGGAGTGAGATTTTTCTGAATTTTTATCTTATTGTCCTTGGCACAGGAAGGGAGGCATCTCTGGTTGTAAAGTATAGAAACAAAAAGCCTTTTTGCTGGCTATAGAGAAAAAGAGGTTCTTTCTGGCTGTATTTTCAGAGATCAGGGAAAACAAGCTTGGGGAACATCTAGAGGCTTTACCTTCCTGGGAGAAACACTTTAAGTTGGGGTCACACATTCCCCACTCCTTCTAGTATAGAGTTCTTATCTTAGAAGTGGGAAAATTAAACCTCTGGCCCAGTTGTCAAATAAGGCCAACATGAGTTTGCATCTTTAGGATTTGTAACATTGAAAGCCCCAGAAGCCCCGCAAATGAGACTAGAGAGTCTCTTGTTAGTGGTAGCAGGGAGAGAGGAGGTTCCTCTGCAGTTTCTTCAGAGTGTGAGCAGGGCCAGGCTAGTAGACCTCGGTATGGTCAGGATGGGTAACCAGGCACATGCTGGAGGAGCAGCTGGACTTGTATCTGGGATCAAGGTTCCTGGAACAATGATGCCAGACCAGGACAGGGTCCCCTATTTGACTCTTATGTGTCACTGTGGTCAGTTCCTGGTTCGTTCCTTTTTTTTTTTCAGCAATTTCGAGGTGTCCTTTCCAACCAGTTCTAAGGCCTTCAAGGGAGCTAGAAGGGTTTGGGAAAAAAGGAACATCAGGGTCACACATTCTCCCTGCTTCTGTTAAGGGGGGCAGTCCCCCATGGTGAAGTTCAAAGGGTGTAAGTTTAAATTTTCCTTGGATGTTCTGTACTTGGAACAAAGTGAAGGGAAGGAGAGTTGTCCAATCTTTTCTTCAGTCTCTAAAGCCAATTTATTCAAGGTTTATTTTCATGATCTATTCATCTGCTATTCCTGTCCTGAACTCTGGGGTCTATAAACACAATGTAACTTCTGATTGATCCACAATTGTCTGGGTAACTCTTGACTTACTTGGGTAATGAAGGAGGGGCCATTGTCTGAGGAAAGTACCTTAGGGATGCTGAATCTTGGAAAAATTTCCTCTAATATCTTCTTTACCATGATATTGGAGGTCTCTTTCTTAGTGGGGAGGGCTTTACTCAACCTGAAAAAGTGTCTATAAAAACTGATAGATATTTATTACTGTACTTGGCTGGTTTAACTTCAGTAAAATCTAATTTTCAGTATGCCTCTGGACAGTTACAGCTTAGCCACCTTCCAGGGGTGTTCTTGTTGTGTCCGGCATTGATGAGGACAAAGGCTTGGCATTTATTAGCACTATCTTGAGCAATGTCAGACATTTTTATAACATAGTAGTTTGAGCTCTTAACAATTTCTTTGAGCTTCTTATTTCCCAAATGTGTGAGCCTGTGCAGACTGGCTACATATTGTTGCCCTTTTCTAGTGGGCAGATAATATCAACCATCTTGGGTCTTAGCTACTTTCTGAGGAGTGTACCCACATATCTCAGGTATTTTGCGGATTAGTTCCTGATCTTCTGAGTTTATTCAAAGTCTGTGTCTATGAGTTTATAATGGTCTTTAATTTGTTTATTTTTCTCTTTGAGCCACCTGTTTTTCAGCGAGGTAAGCCATCTGATTTCCTTTCCCTCTGGCATCAAGGCATTTCTGGTGACCAGGACAATGTATGGTGTCTAGTTTTGTTGTTGTTGTTGTTGTTGTTGTTTTGTTTGTTTTGTTTTTGTTTTTTTGTTGTTGTTTTATTTTGTTTCATTTTGTTTTTTGCTTTGTTCTTGTTTTGTTTTGTTTTGATGTGTTTTGTTTTTTTTTTGTTTTTGTTTTTGTTTTTTTAATTTACTTTCAAGTTTTGGCTTCTAAATAGCTCAAAATTTTTTTTATTATTAATATCTTTCCCAGCAGAAGTGAGTAGCCCCCGTTGCCTATAGATTGTCCCACATATGTGAGTAGTGGTGAAAACTTACCTGCTGTCTGTGTAGATATTGTTGTTTTTCACTTTGGCCAGGTACAAAGCTTGTGTGAGTGCAATTAGCTCTGCTCTCTGGGTTATTGTCCCTTCAGGCAAGGTGCTGGTGCAGATGGTTTGTTTTCCATTGCCCAGTGCTGCCCCTGCCTTTTGCTTACCTTTAACGAAAAACCTGCTATCATCCGTGCACCAGTTGGTGCAGTCTGGCCATGGCTGATCAGTGAGGTCTTTCTTAGTTCCGGTTTCTTCTGCCAGGATGCACATACACTGGTGCTCTGGTAGGGATTTGTAAGCTTCTGACAGCAAGGTGGCAGAATTCAGGATAGCAGGGTGTACAAACTGCACTCTCTCAGTCAGTAAGAGGTTCTGTTAATGGGTCATGTGAGATTTAGGCATCCAGCGATCAGGCGGTGGTCTAATGATGATTTCTAAGGCATGGGTCTACCACTATCATTCGTTGACCTAGAATCAGTTTATCAGCATCTTTGAGAAGTAGGGCCAAAGCATCGATAGCTTTTAAGCACAATGGCCATCCACTGGACACTGGGTCTAGTTTTTTTGTTTGTTTGTTTGTTTGTTTGTTTTTTGGTTTTTGTTCTTTGTTTTTTTTGTTTGTTTCTTTGTTTGTTTGTTTGTTTGTTTTTACCAGTATTCCACAGGTTATTTTTATGGCCCCAGAGCTTAGATCAGAACCCCACTTTCTTTTCCTGCTCATTCCTCTATATAGAGTGACAGGCTTAGTCATGTCTTGCAGGGCTAGGGCTGGTGCACTAAGCAAGGGCTTTTTAATCTCTTTAAAGGCCTACTGGTGTATGGGGGTCCATAAGAAAGTTCCAGTCTCTTTAGTAAAGTGTTAGAGTGTGGCTGCCAGAGTCGCAAAGCTTGGAATCTAGAGTCTACAAAAACCAGGAATTCCAACAAATTCTCTCACCTGCTTTAAGGATGTTGGGATGGGGATTTGAGTTACAGTCTTTTTCCAAGCTTCTGTCAGCCACCATTTCCTTTCCCTGAGACTATAACCCAAATAGGTTACTTCTGTCTGGCAATTCTGGGCTTTCTTAGCAGATGCCTTGTATCCCAACTCCCTCAATTCTGCCATTAATTTTTCAGTTCCCAGTCTGCACCATTTTTCGGTGGTGGCAGCAAGAAGCAGGTCATAAACATAATGAAGAAGAAAAACTTGGGGGATTTCTGACCTGAACAGTGCCAAGTCCGAGTGGAAGGCTTCATCAAAGAGAATAGGAGAGTTCTTGAATTTTTGAGGTAAATGTCTCAAAGTTAGTTCGTCCAGCCTATCCCTAATCTGGGTCTCTCCACTTGAAAGCAAAGATTACCTGACTCATGGGATGTAGTTTTAGGCAGAAAAATGTGTCCTTCAGGTGCAGGACTATATAACAATGTCTGTCAGGGTGGAGAGAACTAAGTAGATTGTAGGAGTTAGGGACAGTAGGATGAATATTTCATACTCTTTCGTTTACTTTTATTAAGTCTTGTACTGGAGATAAACATTAGTGCCTGGCTTTTTAACTGGTAGTAATGGAGTATTCCAGGGAGATTGACAAGGGACCAAAACACCTAGTTCTATGAGCCTTTGAATGTGAGGTCTGATGCCGACTTGGGCCTCTCTGCTCATGGGGTATTGTTGTACCCCAATAGAAGTCGCACCAGTTTTCAGCTTCACAATGATGGGGGGCACCCTGTTTGCCTCTCCCATACCTTCCATCTCTGCCCAGGCGTGAAGATAATCTCTCTAACCAGGTCCATTCTAGAACTTTTCTCAATGTGGCTTGAGGCTCATATAATCTATATACTTCTTCTAATTTTGAAACTAAAATTATAGAGAGAGGGGCTTATCAATAGATTGAATTTCCTTCCAAAGAGAAGTTTATTTGGGCTTTTAATGTGATAGTAAATCTCTTCCCAACAATGGGGTTGACATTCAAGAATGTTGAGGAAGGAATGAGTTACTTGGCTTCTTTTTAAATTAACTTTCTTATCAGTGGTCCAAGAGTATGGTTTCTGATCAGTAGCCATGATTACTACGATTTTTGTTTTGTTTTGTTTTGTTTGGAGACTGATTAGTGGATGGATCCCTGCATATGGCAATCTCTAGATGGTCCATCCTTTTGTCTAAGCTCAAAACTTTGTCTCTGTAACTCCTTCCATGGGTATTTTGTTTCCAATTCTAAGAAGGGAAAAGTGTCCACAGTTTGGGTTTCATTCTTCTTGAGTTTCATCTGTTTGGCAAATTGTATCTTATATCTTGGGGGTATTCTAGGTTTCAGCGCTAATATCCACTTATTAGTGAGTACATATCATTACCATTCTTTTGTGATTGAGTTACCTCACTCAGGATGATGCTCTCCAGGTCCAACCATTTGCCTATAAATTTCATAAACTCATTCTTTTTAATAGCTGTACTATTAGTAGTAGAACTCCATTGTGTAAATGTACCACAATTTTGTAACCATTTTCTGTTGACATGCATCTGGATTCTTTCCAGCTATTGGCTATTATAAATAAGGCCGCTATGAACATAGTGGAGCATGTGTCTTACTAGTTGGAACAGCTTCTGCAGATATGCCCAGGAGAGGTATTGTGGGATCCTATGGTAGTACAATGTCCAATTTTCTGAAGAACCGCCAGACTTATTTCCAGAGTTAATTTAAAACTTGCAATTCCACCAACAATGGAGGAGTTTTCTGCTTTCTCCACATCCTTGTCAGCATCTGCAGTCATCTGAATATTTGATCTTAGCTATTCTGACTGGTGTGAGATGGAATCTCAGGGTTGTTTTGATTTACATTTCACTGCTGATTAAGGATGGTGAACATTGTTTCAGGTGCTTCTTAGCCATTCGGTATTCCTCAGGTGAGAATTCTTTCTTTAGCTCTGAGGCCCGTTTTTTATTTGATTTTCTGGAGTCCACCTTCTTGAGTTCTTTATATATATTTGATATTAGTGCCCTATCTGATTTAGGATAGTGAAAGATCCTTTCACAATCTTTTGGTGACTTTTTTGTCTTATTGAAGGTGTCTTTTGCCTTACAAAAGATTTGCAGCTTTATGAGGTCCCATTTGTCAATTCTAAATCTTACAATACAAGCCATTTTTCTTCTATTCAGGAATTTTTCCCCTGTTCCCATATCTTTGAGGCTTTTCCCCACTTTCTCCTCTACAAGTTTCAGTGTCTCTGATTTTATGTGGAGCTCCTTGATCCACTTCTATTTGACCTTAGTACAAGGAGATAGGAATGGATAGATTCACATTCTTCTACATGATAACCACCAATTGTGCCAGCACTATTTGTTTAAAATGCAGTCTTTTTTACACTGGATGGTTTTAGCTCCCTTGTAGATGATTAATTGACAATAGGTGTGTGGGTTCATTTCTGGGTCTTCAATTCTATTCCATTGGTCTACTTCTCTGTCACTATATCAGTACCATGCAGTTTTTATCACAATTGCTCTGTAGTAAAGCTTTGGGTCAGGCATGGTGTTTGCACCAGAGGTTCTTTTATCCATGAGAAGATTTTTTGCTATCCTAGGTTTTGTTTATTCCCAATGTATTTGCAGATTGCCCTTTCTAATTCATTGAAGAATTGAGTTGGAATTTTAATGGAGAGTTTATTGAATCTGTAGATTTCTTTTGGCAAGATGGTCATTTTTACAATGTTGATACTGCCAATCCATGATAATGGATGATCTTTCCATCTTCTGAGATCTTCTTTAATTTCTTTCTTCAGAGACTTGAAGTTGTTATCATACAGATCTTCCACTTCCTTAGTTAGAATCACGCCAAAGTATGTTATATTATTTGTGACTATTGAGAAGGGTGATGGTTCTCTAATTTCCTTCTCAGCCTGTTTGTTCTTTGTGAAGAGAAAGGCCATTGACATGTTTGGTTACTTTTATATTCAGCTAATTCACCGACGTTGTTTTTCAAGTTTAGGTGTTCTGTGGTGGAATTTTTAGGTTCACTTATATATACTATCATATCATCTGCAAAAAGTGATATTTTGAATTCTTCTTTTCCAATTTGTATCCCCCTGGTCTCCTTTCATTGTCAAATTGCTCTGCCTAGGACTTCAAGAACAATGTTGAATAGGTAGGGAGAAAGTGGGCAGCCTTGTCTAGTCACTGATTTTAGTGGGATTGCTTCCAGCTTCATACCATTACATTTGATGTTGGGTACTGATTTACTGTAAATTGCTTTTATCCTGTTATGCCTTGAATTCCTGATCCTTCCAAGACTTTTATCATGAATGGGTTTTGGATATACTTAAATGATTTCTTTGCATCTAATGAGAAGATCATGTGGTTTTGTCTTTGAGTTTGTTTATATAATGGATTATGTTGATGGATTGCCATATATTAAACCATCCCTGTATACCTGGTATAAAACCTACTTGGTAAGGTTGAATGAAATTTTTAATGTGTTCTTGGATATGATTAGGGATAATTTTACTGAGTATTTTTGTTTCGATATTCATAAGGGCCACTGTTCTGAAGTTCTTTATCTTTGTTGGATCTTTCTGTGGTTTAGGTATCAGAGGAATTGTGTCTTCATAGAATGAGTTGGTTAGAGTACCTTTTATTGCTATTTTGTGGAATTATTTGTGCAGAACTGGAATTAGATATTCTTTGAAGGTCTGATAGAACTCTGCATTAAACCCATCTGTTCCTGGGCCTTTTTTTTTTTTTTTTTTTTTTTTTTTTTTTGGTTGGGAGACTATTAATGCCTGCTTCTATTTCTTTAGGGTATATGGGACTGTTTAGATAGTTAACTTGATCCTGTTTTAACTTTGTTACCTGGTATCTGTCTAGAAATTTGTCCATTTTGTCCAGGTTATCCTGTTCTGTTGAGTATAGTGTGTTATAGAAGGATCAGATTGTATTTTGGATTTCTTCAGGATCTGTTTTTAATGTCTCCCTTTTCAATTCTGATTTTGTTAATTAGGATGCTGTCTCTGTGCCTTAAGGGATGCTAGCTAAGGGTTTATCTATCTTGTTGATTTTCTCAAAAAACCAGCTCCTCTTTGGTTGATTCTTTAAGTAGTTCCTCTTGTTTCCACTTGGTTAATTTCACCCCTGAGTTTGATTATTTCCTTCCATCTACTCCTCTTGAGTGAATTTGCTTCCTTTATTTTGGAGATTTTTCATGTATTCTCAAGCTGCTTGTATGTGCTCTCTCTGGTTTCTTTTTTGAGGTACTCAAATCTATGAGTTTCCCTCTTAGTAATGATTTCATTGAGTCTCATAAGTTAGGGAATGTTGTGGTTTTATTTTCATTAAACTCTAAAATGTCTTTAATTTCCTTCTATATCCCTTCCTTGACCAAGGTATCACTGAAAAGACTGTTGTTCATTTTCAACGTAAGTGTTGGCTTTCCATTATTTATGTTGTTATTGAAGATGAATCATCCTAAGTCCTTGGTGGTCTGATAGGATGCTTTGGACAATTGCAATATTTTTTATCAGTTGAGGCCTGTTTTATGACCAATTATATGGTCGATTTTGGAGAAGGTACCATGATGTGCTGAGAAAAAGTTACATCCTTTTGTTTCAGGATAAAACATTCTGTAGATATCTATTAAGTCCATTTGTTTAATAACTTCTGTTAGTTTCACTGTGTCCCTATTTAGTTTCTGTTTCCACGATATGTCCATTGATAAAAGTGGTTTGTTCTGTAACTAGATTGATCAAATTGTAAAATGGTTTGTAAATTTACTTAAGGAAGGATTTTTATATTTAGGTTTTTTTTTTTAAATTTTAACTCATTAGGTCAAGAATTCAAAACATATCTAGACATAGCTCCATGGATGAATTTTTTTTAATTTATTAACTTTTTTGTTTAAGTGATTTACATACAAATAAAAATTTTTCCTCCAAAAAAAAAAAAAAGTGCATTGTTGAAGCCTCCCACTATTATTGTGTGAGCTGCAATGTGTGCTTTGAGCTTTCTTTAATGAATTGGATTGCCCTTGCATTTGGAGCATAGATATTCAGAATTTAGAGTTCCTCTTGGAAGATTGTAACTTTAATGAGTATGAAGTGTCCTTCTTTGTCTTTTTTGAAAACTTTAGGTTAAAAATCAATTTTAATCGATATTTAAATGGTTACTCCAGCTGATTTCTTCAGACCATTTGCTTGGAAAATTATTTTCCAGCCTTTCAATCTGAGATAGTGTCTGCCTTTTTCCCTGAGATGGGTTTCCTGTAAGCAGTAGACTATTGGGTCCTGTTTTTGTAGCCAGTCTGTCAGTCTATGTCTTTTTATTGGGGAACTGAATCCATTGATATTAAGAGATATTAAGGAAAAGTAATTGTTGCTTCCTATTATTTTTGTTGTTAGAGTTTGCATTCTGTTCTTGTGGATGTCTTCTTTTTGGTTTGTTGAGGGATTACTTTCTTGCTTTTTGTAGGGTGTGGTTTCTGTCCTTGTATTTTTTTTTCTGTTATTATACTTTGAAGGGTTGGATTCACGAAAAGTTAATGTGTGAATTTGTTTTTTATCGTGAAATACTTTGTTTTCTCCATCTATGGTAATTGAGAGTTTGGCTGGGTATAATAGCCTGGGCTGGCATTTGTGTTCACTTAGTATCTGTATAATATCTGTCCAGGATCTTCTGTCTTTCATAGTCTCTGGTGAAAAGTCTGGTGTAATTCTGATAGGCCTACCTTTATATGTTACCGACCTTTTTCCCTTACCCCTAGGTTTGGACTTCACATTGTGTCCTGGATTTCCTGGATGTTTGAGATAAGATCTTTTGCATTTTGTATTTTATTTGATTGTTGTTCCAATGTTCTCTATGGAATCTTCTGCACCTGACATTCTCTCTTCCATCTCTTGTATTCTGGTGCTGATACTCGCATCTATGATTCTAGATTTCTTCCCTAGGTATTCTATCTCCGGCGTTGCCTCAGTTTGGGGTTTCTTTATTGTGTCTAATTCACTTTTTAGGTCTTGGATGGTTTTATTCAATTCCATCACCTGTTTGGTCGTGTTTTCCTTCAATTCTTTAAGTTTTTTTTTTTTTTGTGCTTCCTCTTAAGGTCTTTTACCTATTTAGCAGTTTTCGCCTGTATTCCTTTAAGTGAGTTATTAAAGTCCTTCTTGATGTCCTCTACCATCAACCTGAGATATGTTTTTAAATGTGGGACTACCTTTTCGGGTGTTTTGGCGTTTCCAGGACTGGGTGAGATGGGAGTGCTTTAATTCTGATGATGGTGAGTGGTCTTGGTTTCTGTTAGTAAGATTCTTATGTTTGCCCTCCATCATCTGGTAATCTCTAGAGTTAGTTGTTATAATTGTCTCTGGTTATATCTTGTTCCTCAGGTGATTATTTTAGCCTCTATCAGCAGACCTGGGAGACTAGTTTTCTCCTGAGTTTCAGTGTTCAGAGTACTCTCTGCAGGCAAGATCTCCTCTTGCAGGGAAGGGTCCCAGATACCTGAAATGCCCAAACCACAAAATACACTAAGGTCCTTAAAACAACAACAACAACAACAACAACAACAACAACAACAAAAAGAAAAAAACACTAAAATCACACAAGAAGCCTATAAACCAAAAAAACTGAAACTCTCTACAAAAAGCTCTACAAACTCTTTCAAAAACCCATAGAAATTTAAAAGAATTACACAGAAGCCAAAATGTACCTAATACTTCTCTTTCTTCCTTCCTTCCTTCCTTCCTTCCTTCCTTCCTTCCTTCCTTCCTTTTTTTTTTTTCCTTTTTTGAGTTTTTAGAGACTGGATTTCTCTTTGTATCCCTGGCTGTTCTGGATCTCACTCTGTCGACAGGGTGGCCTCTAACTCAAAAATCCACTACCTCTGCCTCCCAATTGCTGGGATTATAGGCATGGGCCACGATTGCCTGGCAACCCTAAAATAATTAAATCCCAAATATAAAATCCTAAACTTTTTTTTAAAAAAAACATCAAGAACAACAACAACAACAATAAAAAACTCTAAGAAATACAGTAAAATGCTAAAAAAAAAGTAAAGCCTAAATTAAACCCCAAACCATAAAAAACACTAAAAACCCTTTAAAAACCAAGAAAAAATACTGAAACTCCACCAGAAGCCTGAAAAACAAAAAAACTCTAAAACACTATTCTCAAAACCCTAAAATAACACTTTAAAAAGCCCAGTATTAAAAAAAAAACCCTCAAGATGCCCAAAATATCCATAAAGCACTTTTTTCTTCTTCCTTCTTTCCTTCCTTCCTTCCTTCCTTCCTTCCTTCCTTCCTTCCTTCCTTTCTTTCTTTCTTTCTTTCTTTCTTTCTTTCTTTCTTTCTCTCTTTTGAATTTTTGGAGATTGGGTTCCTCTGTGTATCCCTGGCTCTTCTGACTCTCACTTTGTGGATAAGGTTGTCCTCGAACTCACAAATCCAATTGCTCTAGATCTACCTCCCAATTGCTGGGATTAAAGGCATGGGCCACCATTGCCTGGCCACCCTAAAACTCTTAAACTTTAAAAATAAAACCTTAAAGTTAAATTTAAAAAAATCTCAAACACACACACACACACACTACACACACACAGACACACACATATTCACACATACATACACTCACCAAAACAAACAAAAAAAAAAACTAAAAAAACATATAAAGCCTAAAAATATCCCAAAACCCTCAAAAACCCTAATATTCAAAAAAAAAAAAAAAAAAAAAACGGAAAAAAAACACTAAAAAAACACTAAAATACTGAAAACCAAAAAAAAAAAAACCCTCTAGAACACTCTTCTTAAAACCATTAAGAAAAACACTGAAATTCTAAAAAAATTAAAAATATACAAGATCGCAAAACTGAACCAAATCTGTGTCTTTGTTTGTTCATTTTGTTTTGTTTTGTTTGTTTTTTTTTTTTTGAGTTTTTGGAGATTGGGTTTCTCTGTGTTTCTCTGGCTGTCCTGGAGCTCACTTTGTAGACCAGCCTGGCCTCGAACTCAGAAATATACTACCTCTGCCTCCCAATTACTGGGATTAATTAATTAATTAATTACTGGCCACTACTTCCTGGCAACACTAAAATCCATGAACTTCAAAAACAAAACTTAAAAATTAAAGAAAAATACACTAAAAACCACACACAAACACACACACACACACACACACACACAAACACACACACACAAACTAAACCTAAAAAAAAGAAAGATAATATTCTAAAAAAAAACTTTAAAAAAAAAAACAAAACTCTAAAACACCTTAGAATCCTTAAAATTCAAAAAACCCTAAAAATACACTAAAATATTGAAAACCAAAAAAAAAAAAATCCCTCCAAAACACTC
>NC_000087.7:30769943-30839943 GCF_000001635.26 Mus musculus | reverse complement strand
CCAAAGACTTCCCACTTGTGCTGAAAGGAAAATCATACATGCCTCCTCTTCCAGAAGGAGTTCCAAAAGGTTATCCCCTACCCTACATAACTCTAATCTTTCCAATTCTCCTCCAAAGCATGTTGGACAAGACTCCTCTGGTCAAGGGGACCTACAACAGGCCCCATCAGACAAGGAGGGATCCAAACCTCCTTCTCCCAAAGGTAACATCACTGATTTCTCTTTTGTCTCAAATGTATCGACTTCCACTTCCTCTCCCCAGGAGAGTTCAAAATGTTTGACAGCTGCCAAAGCAGGGCATAAAGCTAAGTCCTCTCACAAAGACAGCCAAAGATGTTCCCCTTCTCCCCCAAAGTGCCCCATGCAATCTGCTTCTAGTAAAGTGAGTTTGAGACCTGACCCTGCTGACCAAGAGGATTTCAGAACTTCCCCTTTAAACCAAGAGGGCTTTCAAAGTCCTCTACCATTAAAAAATGGGCTCAGATCATCTCTTACAGTCCAAAGGGAAAGAAATGCAATCACGATTCCAAAAGTGAGCCTCACACCGCTCATACCTGCCCAAGCAGAGACAACAATTTCCACACCTATACCAGGAGCTCAAGGACCTTTGCCATCCTTAGAAGGGGCTCTTGAGAGTTCCACACATAGGCTATATGTGATAGAAACTCCCGAGTCCTCCAAAGGGACTCTTGTGCCTTCTGCACATACACAAAGTGAACTAGAACCATCAGCATCTTCCCCAGGGGTTCTGAGACCTTCTCCATCTGTTAGGTGGCCACTAGGATTATCTCCCTCTATGGAAGAGCATCAAAGACATGTTCTTAAATCTTATCTCCCACAGAAAGGAAGATTAAATCATTCTCCTGCTATGAAAAGTGACCCTGAACATTCTCATTCTAGCAGAGGATTGAAAGATGCTCTCTCTAAACAACGGGTCTCCAGAAAGTCCCGATCTGATCAAGAATTATTCAAATATCCCCTACCAGCCAAAAGGGTCCTCCTGACTTGTCATCAGGTCCCAAACAGCCAAGATTCTGCCAAAATGCTCCCAGGGAGCCAAACAAGCTCCATATTTGTACAGTGTGCTGAGACCATACAACCCTCCATGCAGCCCTTGGTGACACTGGGACATTGTGTATCTGTAGGAGAGGCTGTAAAGGATTCCCCATATACATCAAAGATGCTACGATTTCCAAAACCTGTACAGGATTGTCTGAGTACTACCCTATCACATAAAGGGTTTGTAGGACAGGCTACATCTACAAAAGGAGTTCTAGCCACAGTCCCATCTTTAGAAATGACTCGTGGATGTGACACATCTACAAAAGATGTTCTAGGACAGATTCCATCTGTACAGAAGGTTCTGGATCCAATCCTATGTGAGCAAGGTGCTGTGGGAGGTGATTTGCACACACAAGAGTCTGTAGCATCCTGTACGGCTAAAGAAGGGAATTCCTTGGATTCTACCTGTGCACAAGAATCCATAGGACCTCCCCAAACTTCACAGGAGACTATGAGAACTTCCCTATCTCCTCAAGAGGATCAGCCATCTTCCCCAACTACACAAGATGCTATAGACTCTTATCCACCTGGACAAAGGGCCGTTGGTCCTTCTCCATGCCCACAAATGTCTCCAGAATATCTTCCAAATGCCCATAAGGCTCTAGGTTCTACTTCATCTTCAAAAGGGCCCTTGGAACCTGTTTTGCCTATCAAGCTGGCTACGACACCTGATACTTCTATACAGAAGGTGTTATCCCTTTCTCAGGCTGAAGAAAATTTTCTTGGAACTTCCACTAGTACACAAGGAGGTCTAGAAATTTCCCTACCTGCTCAAGAGGTTCTTATACCTCTCACATATGTCCATGATGCTCTAGGAGAGGCCACATCTACACAGGTATCTCTAGGACATTCCCCTCACTCTGAAGCCACGGGCAAGAATTGCACGGGTACACAAGACACATTAATACCTTCCCCATCTGTGCAGATGGTCATAGGATCTACCATATCTGAACAGGGTGCTTTACAATTATCTCCATCTACCCAAGAGTGTTCCTTTCACATGCCTTCTCTGATGGGAAGTAGTAGACCTTCTCCCTCTACCCATGTTTTCCCCAAGCATCCGGTTTCTACTAAAAACAGGTTGAGTGTTGATCCTTCTGATAAAGGAGACTCCAGAACTTCTGATGAAAGGGGACTTGCATCATCTCCTGCTGCCAAAGAAACATCAATCGCTACAACGACTCCTCAGGTGAGTCCCACCCCTTCTGTATCTGTCCAAAATGCCTTGAAACATCCCACAGATGACCAAGGGACTGTGGAAACTTGCCAGTTGGACAAAGGGTATGGTGGACATTCCATATTTCCCCAAAAGGCTCAAGGGCTTTCTCTGTCTAACCAAAAGGCTCTGGTCTGTTCACGATCTGGCCCAGAGCTCCAGGGAATTTCTTTATCTCTCTCAAATGATCCAGAACATTTTGCCCATGCTCAAGGTGATTGGTCCGTTGGCCAATCAGACTTCAGAACGACACAACCTCTTTTATATTACCAAGGGTCTAAGGGAAAGTCCACATGTAAAAAAAATCATCTAGAAGTTGTGCCTTTAGCCCAAACATATCAAAAATCTTCCATGTCTTCTAAAGCATCTAAAAAACCTTCTGCCTCCAACATTCTTGTTGTGGGACAGTTACCATCTGCCCTAGGATCTGCTAGATCGTTAACATCTAAGCATGAGCATCTAGAAACTTTACCAGCTGTGCAAAGGTCTTTAGGATGTTTAGCATTTTCCCCAGGAACTCTGGGTGTCCAGAGAACAACAGAACATTTGCCACCTGGCCAAGGTGTTCAGAAAACTTTTCCATCTTCAACAAGGTGTTCAGGATATTCACTCCACCTTCCGGGAGATCTGGATCATTCTTCATCAGCACAAGGAGTTTCCAGACATGCACCCCCAACTCAGGGGCCTCTGGAATCTTCTTCATGCTCACCTGAGTTTGCAGGACCTTTGATGTCCTTGCAAAGGCCTCTGGATCTTTCCACAACTACCCAGAGTACTGATGCTACTTCACCAAGTACTCAAGGGACTTTAGCACCTTTGTTATCTCTCCCAAGTAAAACAAGAGCCTGCCAACGTACTCAAAGATTGCTAGGAGCTTTTCCACCTAGACCAGGAGCTCTGGCAATTTCCCCGTCAGCCATTGTGGCTCCTGGACCCTTACCAGTGGCTCCAGAGCCTGTGAGCCTTTCTCTGTCATCTCAGGAGACTCCATCCAATTTGCCCCACATTCATGGAGTTCTAGATTTATCTCAGTCTGGCTCAGTGTCCCCCCTAAATGTCATGCCACTCACTCAATGGCAACATGGAACTCCTTCCTCCTCAGAAGGAAGTGTAGCACCTTTGTATTCTGTTCAAGGGGCTGTGGGACAATCTCTCTCTGCACAACAGACTCCAGAACTCTCCACATCCACACAGGGAACTCTCAGACATTCTTTTTCTGTTCTGGGTGATAGGCCACCTTCCTCACCTTCTAAGGTGTCTAAAGGACCATTGCGATCTGTGGATGTGGATATGGGGACATATTCAGATTCTCAGAGATCTCCAGGACATTTGAAAAATGTCTCAGGTTTTCCAAGCCATATGCTGCCTGGCCCAGATCCTGTGGGAATTTCCTTACCTACTCTTGCTACTGAGTCTTTGTTATCTTCCTCATCTTGCCAAGGGCTTCAAGGGTCTTTGCAATCCACCAAGGATGGTGGAAAAAACTCACTTACTGCAGCAAATGCTCAGAAACATGATCAATTTACTTCACAGACCTTAGAACTTTTGATAACTACCCAAGGACCACTGCCCACTTACACACCTTCTAAACAGACTCTGCATTCTTCACCATCTAAACTAGGGGATTTCCAATTGCAAAGGTCTCTTGAAATGTCATCACTGGCACAAGGGACCCTAGGTTCTTTGGTATCCTCCCAAAAGGAAGGTACAAAATACAAATCAGAAAAAGACATTGTGAGACAGTCTATATCACTACAGGGGACTGTAGAACCATCATGTCATAAGACAGGAGCTTTAGGATCTACTCAATATGCTGATAGGGTGCCTCAAATATTTCCATCAAATCAAGGAGCTGAGATACATTCTCTGTGTCCTACAGGGGCTATGGGGCTGCCCACATCTGAAACTGGGGCTCTAGAAAATTCGCCATCTAAACCAGGACCTGTGAAATTTTTCAGTTCTTTTCAAAAGGCTTCTACAATTTCTCTATCTATGCAAGATACCCGGCAACATCCACCATCTGTAACAGAGGCTGTGATATCTTCTCCATCTACCCAGGGAACTAAGAAAACATTGTTATCTACCCAAGGGACTGTGAAACTTTCAATATCTGCACCTCCTCACACTACAACAGGAACACTAACAATTGTGACATGTAAGCAAGGGCCTTTAGAAAATTCTGAACCTGTCCAGGGGACTGAAGGTTCTTCTACAACTACCTCAGGGAAACTAGAGCATTCAGCATCTTTCCAAAAGAAGCTAGAGCACTCTTCACACATGGTAGAATCTCTGGATAACTTGCCATCTGTCCAAGAGACTACAACAGATCCTTTGCCTCTTATAGGGTCTATGGGACCTCCCAAATCTGAAACTAAGACAACAGAAAATTTTCCATCTGAAAAAAGATCTTCTGAATCCACCAGGAAAAGTAAAAAAAACATTGCTATTTTCCCAAGGGACTGTGGGAAGTTCCTCATCTGCACCACATGCTCAGAAACCTCCTCACACTACAACAGGAACACTAACAATTGTGACATGTAAGCAAGGGCCTTTAGAAAATTCTGAACCTGTCCAGGGGACTGAAGGTTCTTCTACAACTACCTCAGGGAAACTAGAGCATTCAGCATCTTTCCAAAAGAAGCTAGAGCACCCATCACACATGGTAGAATCTCTGGATAACTTGCCATCTGTCCAAGGGACTACAACAGATCCTTTGCCTCTTATAGGGTCTATGGGACCTCCCAAATCTGAATCTAAGACAACAGAAAAATTTCCATCTGAACAAAGATCTTCTAAATCCACCAGGAAAACTAAAAAAGCATTGTTATATTCCCAAGGGACTGTGGAACCTTCATCATCTGTACTATGTGCTCAGAAACTTCCCCAAACTACATCAGGCACTCTAACAACTGTGAGATGTAAGCAAGCACCTCTTGAACATTCTATACCTGTCCAGGAAACTGTTGGTACTTTGCCATCTTTCCCAGGGTTTCTAGAACATTTACCATCTTACCAACAGAAGCCAGGGGACTGGTCATATACAGTAGAATCTCAGTATACCTCACCATCTCTCCAAGTCACTAAAGGCCCTTTGCAACATACCTCAAGTCATACAGGACATTCACAACCTGACCAACGATCTCAGGTGTCTTCTTTAGAAGTTTCAAGTGATCTAGCACATTTGCTATCTACCAAACTTAGCATATCTGTTGAGGCATCTCTAGACCTTTCACCATATACTCAACAGTCTATGCAGCAGTCAACATCTTCCCAGGAGATTCTGGGATCATCGGAGTCTGCCCAGTGTGCTCATCAACATTTTTCTTCGGTGTCAGGTTCCTTGGGAATGTCGTCATGGGTACCAAGGACACCAGAAACATTGCCACATGTACCAAAGCCTCATGGCCATTGCACACTAACACAAGCAAGTCAAGCTCCTCCACCATTTTTACAAAAAGCTGTTGCAACATCCCTGTATCCACAATCAAATCATGAACTGAATGGATCAGCACAAATTTCTCCATTACTCTCACCATCGACTCAGTTGCATGGACAAGTTTCCCTTAATGCAGAAGACAGTTTGGGGGAGCCCATAGCTGGCCAGGGAGTTGAAGAACTTTTGCTGTTAACTTCTCAACGGCAAAAGAAAAACTGTACAGTGACAAAGGGAACTTTGCCTGTTCAAAGTTCATTATCATCCACCCAAAGAAATCTAGAACCTTTGGCAGATTCCACAGGGATTCTAGCATTGGGACAATGTAAACACACAGAGACTACCTCGGGCCCTTTGCCTCTAGTGAGGGAGAATACAGAATCTTCTACATCTGCTTTGCCTACTCTAGGACCTTTGCCACCATCACCTCGAGAACCTGGTAGACATTCATCTTTTACTCAAGAAGGTGCAGAAACTTTCCCTTCTGGTCCCGGGACCCTAGCACATTTACCATCAGCCCAGGGGCCTCTGCCACTTTCCATCTCAGCCCAGGCAATGATCCATATCTTGGGATCTGCTGAAGGGGCTCTACTGCATTCATCTCCTTCCCCAGCAGTTTCAGAAACAAATACATACTCTACATCTACCCGAAGGACATCAGACATTCCCAGAAGTGCTGGACAGCATCTGGATCTTACTACATCACTACAGGTGTCACCATCATCTTTGAGATCTGAGCAAGGAACTCTGGGACCTTGCTTATCTGAAGGGACCAAATCTAAGAAAAAAACTGTAGGGTTTTCTGCATCTGCTCATGGTACTAGGGGGCATTCCTTATCTGCACAAGCCACAGTAGGAAAGCCCATGTCTGCAAAGCAGACTGTGGGAACTTTGCCTCCCACTGCAGGAACGTTGGGGTCTACCCAAATCCCTCCGGTGGTCTCAGAGTCTTTGTCATCTGATCAGAAGCCTCTGGGAATTTCTTTATCTTCACCAGGAACTCTAGGCTCTTCATCTTCCATAGAGGCTTCTGGACATTCCCTTTCTGACCAAGGGTCTCTAAAGCTGTCCACAACTAAACAATGGACTGTACAAACTGTACCATCTTCTCCAAAGTCTGTGCAACATCCAACTTATTGCCAGAAAGGTATGAGATTTTCTCCCCTTTCTGAACCTTCTGGACATAGATCTTCAGCGTCCTCAAGGGACATTGGGCCGTTACTACCTTGCCAGAAATCTCAAAAATCCATTTCATATACACCAGCAGATGTAACACACTCACCATCTGTACTAGGTTCTCAGGAGCATCCTCTATCTAGTAAAGACTCTCAAGGATATGAGCTAACCTCTCAAAATTTTAAGGACCTTTGCACAGCTGCAGAGGGGACTTTGCCTGTGCAAAGTTCTTTGTCATCCACCCAAAGGAATCTAGAACCTTTGGCAGATTCCACAGGGATTCTAGCATTGGGACAATGTAAACACACAGAGACTACCTCGGGCCCTTTGCCTCTAGTGAGGGAGAATACAGAATCTTCTACATCTGCTTTGCCTACTCTAGGACCTTTGCCACCATCACCTCGAGAACCTGGTAGACATTCATCTTTTACTCAAGAAGGTGCAGAAACTTTCCCTTCTGGTCCCGGGAACCTAGCACATTTACCATCAGCCCAGGGGCCTCTGACACTTTCCATCTCAGCCCAGGCAATGATCCATATCTTGGGATCTGCTGAAGGGGCTCTACTGCATTCATCTCCTTCCCCAGCAGTTTCAGAAACAAATACATACTCTACATCTACCCGAAGGACATCAGACATTCCCAGAAGTGCTGGACAGCATCTGGATCTTACTACATCACTACAGGTGTCACCATCATCTTTGAGATCTGAGCAAGGAACTCTGGGACCTTGCTTATCTGAAGGGACCAAATCTAAGAAAAAAACTGTAGGGTTTTCTGCATCTGCTCATGGTACTAGGGGGCATTCCTTATCTGCACAAGCCACAGTAGGAAAGCCCATGTCTGCAAAGCAGACTGTGGGAACTTTGCCTCCCACTGCAGGAACGTTGGGGTCTACCCAAATCCCTCCGGTGGTCTCAGAGTCTTTGTCATCTGATCAGAAGCCTCTGGGAATTTCTTTATCTTCACCAGGAACTCTAGGCTCTTCATCTTCCATAGAGGCTTCTGGACATTCCCTTTCTGACCAAGGGTCTCTAAAGCTGTCCACAACTAAACAATGGACTGTACAAACTGTACCATCTTCTCCAAAGTCTGTGCAACATCCAACTTATTGCCAGAAAGGTATGAGATTTTCTCCCCTTTCTGAACCTTCTGGACATAGATCTTCAGCGTCCTCAAGGGACATTGGGCCGTTACTACCTTGCCAGAAATCTCAAAAATCCATTTCATATACACCAGCAGATGTAACACACTCACCATCTGTACTAGGTTCTCAGGAGCATCCTCTATCTAGTAAAGACTCTCAAGGATATGAGCTAACCTCTCAAAATTTTAAGGACCTTTGCACAGCTGCAGAGGGGACTTTGCCTGTGCAAAGTTCTTTGTCATCCACCCAAAGGAATCTAGAACCTTTGGCAGATTCCACAGGGATTCTAGCATTGGGACAATGTAAACACACAGAGACTACCTCGGGCCCTTTGCCTCTAGTGAGGGAGAATACAGAATCTTCTACATCTGCTTTGCCTACTCTAGGACCTTTGCCACCATCACCTCGAGAACCTGGTAGACATTCATCTTTTACTCAAGAAGGTGCAGAAACTTTCCCTTCTGGTCCCGGGAACCTAGCACATTTACCATCAGCCCAGGGGCCTCTGACACTTTCCATCTCAGCCCAGGCAATGATCCATATCTTGGGATCTGCTGAAGGGGCTCTACTGCATTCATCTCCTTCCCCAGCAGTTTCAGAAACAAATACATACTCTACATCTACCCGAAGGACATCAGACATTCCCAGAAGTGCTGGACAGCATCTGGATCTTACTACATCACTACAGGTGTCACCATCATCTTTGAGATCTGAGCAAGGAACTCTGGGACCTTGCTTATCTGAAGGGACCAAATCTAAGAAAAAAACTGTAGGGTTTTCTGCATCTGCTCATGGTACTAGGGGGCATTCCTTATCTGCACAAGCCACAGTAGGAAAGACCATGTCTGCAAAGCAGACTGTGGGAACTTTGCCTCCCACTGCAGGAACGTTGGGGTCTACCCAAATCCCTCCGGTGGTCTCAGAGTCTTTGTCATCTGATCAGAAGCCTCTGGGAATTTCTTTATCTTCACCAGGAACTCTAGGCTCTTCATCTTCCATAGAGGCTTCTGGACATTCCCTTTCTGACCAAGGGTCTCTAAAGCTGTCCACAACTAAACAATGGACTGTACAAACTGTGCCATCTTCTCCAACGTCTGTGCAACATCCAAGTTATTGCCAGAAATGTATGAGATTTTCTCCCCTTTCTGAACCTTCTGGACATAGATCTTCAGCGTCCTCAAGGTACATTGGGCCGTTACTACCTTGCCAGAAATCACAAAAATCCATTTCATATTCACCAGCAGATGTAACACACTCACCATCTGTACTAGGTTCTCAGGAGCATCCTCTATCTAGTAAAGACTCTCAAGGATATGTGCTAACCTCTCAAAATTGTAAGGACCTTTGCACAGCTGAAGACGGGACTTTGCCTGTGCAACGTTCTTTGTCATCCACCCAAAGGAATCTAGAACCTTTGGCAGATTCGACAGGGATATTGGGCTTGGTACAATGTAAACACACAGAGACTACCTCAGGCCCTTTGCCTCTAGTGAGGGAGAATACAGAATCTTCTACATCTGCTTTGCCTACTCTAGGACCTTTGCCACCATCACCTCGAGAACCTGGTAGACATTCATCTTTTACTCAAGGAGGTGCAGAAACATTCCCTTCTGGTCCCGGGAAACTAGCACATTTGCAATCAGCCCAGGGGCCTCTGCCACTTTCCATCTCAGCCCAGGCAGTGACCCATATCTCGGGATCCTCTGTAGGGGCTCTACTGCATTCATCTCCTTCCCCAGCATTTTCAGAAACAAATAAATACTCTCCATCTACCGGAGGGATCTCAGACTCTTCCAGATGTGCTGGACTGCATCTGGATCTTACTACATCACTACAGGTGTCACCATCATCTTTGAGATCTGAGCAAGGAACTCTGGGACCTTGTTCATCTGAAGAATGTCGTCTAGAAGTGACGAAATCTAAAGAAACTACTCTAGAGTCTTCCACATCTGCTCAGGGCACTGAGGGGAATTTTTTATCTGCAGAAGCCACAGTAGGAACGTCCCTGTCTGCAAAGGAGACTGTGGGAATTTTGCTTCCCACTCCAGGACATCTGGCGTCTCCCCAAAATACTCAGTTGCTATCAGAATCTGTGTCATCTGATCAGATGCCTCTGGGAATTTGTTTATCTTCACAAGGAACCCTAGGTTCACAGGGAACCCTAGGCTCTTCATCTTCCCAAGAGGCTTTTGGACATTTCTGTTCTGCCCAAGGGTCTCTAAAACTTCCCATTTCTAAACAGGGGAATACACAAAGTGTTTCATTTGCTCAAGATACTTTGCATCATCCAACTGCTTGTCATACGGATGTAGGATTTTCTAAAACTGCCCATCATTTTGCAGAAAGATCCCCAGGTTTCCCAAGGGACACTGGAACTTCCCTACTTAGCCAGAAATCTCAAGAAACCTTTTATCCTTCACCATCAGATATAGGGCATTGCCCACCTGTACTGGGTGTTCAGGAGCAACTTGTACCTACTCCAGTGGTTCTAGAAACTTTGTCATCTTTTCAAAAGCCAAAGGTACTTTTCAGGGCAGAAGAGGGAACTTTGCCCATGCAAAGTTCTTTTATCCCCAACCACAGAAATCTGGAAAATTCAACAGATGCCACAGGGATATTGGCACAATATGAAGAGTCACAGAGTGCTTTAGGCCTTTTTCCACAAGTGAGGCAGGCTGTAGCATCTTCTCAGTCTACTTCGGCGACTCTAGGTACTTTGCCACCATCACCTCCTACACTTGGTAGACATTCCTTTTCTACCCAAGGAGGTGCAGAGACTTTCCCATTTGCCCAAGGGTATCTAGCACCTTTGCAATCTGCCCAGGGGCCTCTGAAACTTTCTATCTCAGCCCAGGCAATGATGAATACATCACAATGTTCTGAATGTTCTCATAATCCTCTGGGTCTTTCCTCCTCAGAACAAGGGACTCCAGCATCTTCTGATCCTGCTCATGGAGGTGTGAGTCCCGGTCTCTCTGCACAGGGTATTGTACATCTGTCCCCATGTCCACAAAGATCTTCCCAACATTCTACATCTTCCAAAAGGTTTTCAAGTCCTTCTTTACATACACAAGTTATAGGAACTCAGTCCACATCTACACACTACACAGTAGCAGACTCACCATCTTTCCCAGTGTGTCAGGGATATATGCACCCTGCTCAAAATACAGCAAGGACTTTGAGATCTGACCAGGGATCTCTGAGGATTTCAGCAACTACACAACGATCTGTAGAACCTTTGCCATCTCCACAGGGGACTCTAGGATATTCATCATTTGCATCAGGTGCACAAAAATTTTCAACAGTTACCCCAGGATATGTAATATCCAATGACTCACCTCTGGAACTTGCAATTTCTGCCCAACTTAGTTCCTCATTTTCTTCCCTAAGCCTTTTGGATCCTTCCCTTTCCACAGAAGAGCCTTTAGATCTCTCTAAACCTACAGAGGGACCTTTAACTTCATTCCAGGGACCAAATGAGTCTTTGAATTCTCCACAAAGGGTTCAACAAACAGATCCATCTGCTTCAGATCCTTCAGAATCTATGCATTCTTCCAAAGGACCCATGGTAATTTCTTTATCTGGACGAGGAACACTAGGATCTGTATCATCTGCCCTAGAGCCTTTGACAATGACCCTATCTGCTCAAGTGAATCCGGGACCTTTGCTATCTGCTGGAGGCCCTTGCCTGTCTTTACAGGGGAATCTGGAAGGTTGTACCTGTACACATGGCAAGCCAGGAATGTCCCATGCTTCACCAGGACCTTTGGAAATTTCAGCCTCTACCATAGTGAGTCTAGGACCTTCTCCATCTGTCCAATTGGATTTGAAAGTGTCACATTCTGTCTTAATGTCTCAGAGACCTTCCCTGTCTGCCCAAGGTGTACTAGAAACATCAATATCTTCCCAAGGGCTTACAGAAAATTCCTTGTTACTTCAAGAGCCTCCAGGACCCTGTTTGGAAAAAAAGGCTTTAGGATATTCACCATCCAATCCAGAAGATCTTGGACTTTCTGATTCTTCCCAGGACACACTAGAAACACGGGCAGGTATGCAAAATAGTGCAGAAATACCACCTGTCACCCAAGAAGTCATAGAATTTTTGTCAGCCACACAAGATTCTCCCAAATTACCAGCTCCTTCACCACTTAGTCCAGAGGCAGAAGAACCTCGGACATATACACAATCCATTTCTAAGAGTTCAGAATCTGTGCCAGGGACTCCAGAAGCTTTGGCATGTGTGTTAGGGTCTCTGTGTCTTTTGAAACCCAATGAAGATGCTATGGGCCCTTTAGTATCTGAACAAGGGATCCTGAGAACAACAGCATTTCCCCAGGAAAGTCTAGAACTTTCTCAACCAGCCAAGGGGCCTCTAAAACCTGTGCCATCTCCCCAAGAAACCGTGGGTAATTCCTTTTCAACGGAGTTTAAGGGACTGTCCCTTTGTGCCAAAGGGGACATTATTCCTACCCCTCCTCATGAAGATGGCCAGAGAAATTCCTCTTATCTCAAGAAGAGCCCTAGACGTTTCAAATCTAACCAAAGGATATTGAAACATGTCCCATTTCCTGAAGGGGATACCAGATACTGCCTTTCAGAACTTGATGCCTTAAAATGTATCTCTTCTGCTGAAAGTAGCCTCACATCTTCCAAGTATGCAGAAAAGAAATCCAGTCCTACCTCTACTCCTCAAAGGAGCATCTCCCCCTTAAAATCATCACAATTGAGTTTCAGATCTAATATCCTTTGTAAAAAGGGTCTCAGTCATTCTCCTCCTCCAGGAGATTGCCCCACACCTTCTAAATTGCGGAAAACAAGACCAAGCCCTTCCTCTGTAGATCAAGAGGGCCTGAAATCTGTGCGCTCAAAACATGAGGGCTGGAAACACTGCCATTCTTCCAAAATGTGGGTCAGAGCTTGCAAATCTAAGAAAAGAGGTGTAAATCTTAAAACTGTGACTAACATAAACTTTGCCACTTCTGATTCTGCTAAAGGAGCCTGCAGATGCTCACCATCTCATGAGGTGGGCCTCCGAAGTCCCCTATCAACCCAAGGCATTCACAGACCATCCAAGTCTACTGAAAACCCATCAGAAAAAGCCCCTTCTGACCAATGGGACACCCAAACTTCCAATTCAGAGCATGAAGTTGACAAGCCATCCTCCATCCTTACAGAAGAGTGCATGCGAACCACTCTTTCTCATGAAGACAGCCTCAGGCATCCCACCTCTCCTCATGAGATTCCCAGACATGCTATTTCTACCAGAAGGAAACAGAGGAAATCCTCTGTTACCCATGGAGCCCTGCAAACTTCCCCTACAGATCAAGAATGCATTGAGTCATCTCCAGATGGAGACAGTCCCCGAAGAGGTGTGAAACTCTCATCATCACCCCAAGAGGATATCAGGCACCCTGTTTCTACTAAGGAGGGCTCAAAACATATTCCTAATGTCCAAGAGGGAGAGAAACCTTCCAGAAGTGCCAAACAGGAGCCCATAGCTTTGGTGCCTACCCTATGGGGATTTGTACCTCCAAAAGGGAGTACCACATTCCCTTTTGGAACATTCCCTGTTATTCGAAGATATTACAGACGTACAATACTTCAAGCAGAGGATGTGGTACCTGCTCTCTCCTGTCCTTGGAGAGACCCGTCATTACAATATGAATTTGGGTTCCCCCTTTGTGACCTAGGAGGCCACAAATATACACGCCATATGCAAATCAATCTCAATAGGATTGCACGGCAAAAGGGGAGTTGTTGTTCTTTCCTCTCTCCTAAAGGAGGTGTCAGACCTTCTCAATCAGACCAATGTGGACTCACACTTTCCAGTTCTCACCAGAGGGACTCTGGCTATGTGATCCCTGTTTCAGAAAGGCTCAGAATGCTTCAGGCTGAAAGGGGTGGCCTCTCAAATGCCCCATCTAAGAAACTGTGCCTCACAGATACTTTTTATGACAAAAGAGATATCGAAAATGCTCTAGGAGGCTTACGACTTACTCCTTGCTTCCGACTTACCCCTTCTGCCCAGGGACGCACAAGAGCTTCCCAGCCTGCCAAATGGAACCTGTAACGCAGTCTATCTCAAGAAGGTGGCCTGGGCCCTACTCTCTCTTACCCTGGCATTTTCAGTTCTTTTTTGATCCAGAAGCTGCCCTCATATTTTCCCTTTCTATGCCCCTTATGAGCAACATGAATTTAGAACTTTTTCTTTTCATCAACACTCTATCAAAATTACAATTTCCACTCCTAGCTGCCTCAGATGCACATTGAAGCATCATCTATGCCCCTGTGACTAAAAGCAGGACAAGAATCCCCTTTCTGATTAAGAGTAGCTCACAATTGTGGCCAGAAGTATGTGCTATATAATTTTCACCTAATGGAGAGTACTATGTGATTCTTCTGATCATTGAGGACCTAGACCTACCTACTAGATCTGGTCTAGTCCATGACAAATCGACTCCCTTGATCTAAGGTGCACCAAGTGCTTCTTATTCTGATCCTCTGACCTAATTACTCTGTCCAAGGATCAGGACCCGGGTGCCTGAAGTCTCAGAGCTTAAGAGTAGTCAGCAAGTTCATAAACCCAGGACATAGACATTAAGTTGGCCAGCAGAAACAAGAAAGCCTTGCCATTTTCAGAAGTAGTCAGCAGATTTATCAGGAGAACTAGCTGGGAAGTGCCTCCTAGCATACTGGAGATTGATTAAGCTGTTGCATGGCCTGCATGATATGTGTGTTCTAGGTTCCCAGGAAGCCTCGATAATGAAATATTCAGGCCTTCTCTCCTCTCCAAATCGACCCTTGATCTTGTACAGATACAAGAGTCTTTGGCATTTCTACTTTCCCCAACATGGTGTGAACCTTTCTGCCTCTAAAAGATGGCATCCTTTATAGATTGTTTGTGGATACATAAACATTATCACTCTGTCAATGGGTCCTCCAAGTCCTGTTTCTGACACAGAAACCTCAGAATTATTCCTTCAGCACCAAGAAGACTCACACATTCCCCCCATGCTTGAAGTGGAGCTTAAATCACTCTCAGTGGCTCAAGGAGTCATCAGGTACACTTTGTCTAAATTAGGAATTCAAAAACACTCCAGGCATTCTTCTCTGGTAAGGTTCAGACCTACAGCTTAAGAACCACAGATCTTCTAAACTACTGTGTGGACCAAGGGAACTTCTGATCTGCCCATTCTGAACCAGGGATCCTCAGATCATCCCCAATAGCCTAAGTGAACTTCAACTTACCTGTCTAGAATCAATATGCTGGGGCTGGAGAGATGGTTCAGCAGTTAAAAGCACTGACTTCTCTTCCACAGGTCCTGAGTTCAATTCTCAGTAACCACTTGTTGTCTCACAACCATCTGTCATGGGACCCGATGCCACCTTATGGTGTGTCTGAAGACAATGTCAGTATAGCCACATACATCAAAAAGAACCAATGTGACTCACATCTTCCATCAATAACTCAAGGGGGTTTCAGATGTAACCCCCAAAATCAAATATGTTAGAAACTCCCCAGTATTGAAGGCAGCATTAACATATGAGAACAAGAAACCTCAGAAATTCTTTAATTTCCCTCAGAATTACCACTTCAGAACAAAGGTGTCACATAGGTCCTCAATAACTGAAGATGCCCTGATCCATATGACATGATAAACAAAGGACTTCAGACCTCAACAACATTTTAAGAAGGCCACGAAGATGGCTCTTTTACTATCAGCATGCAATAGCATTGATGAAGTTACAATGGGGACTCAGATGTACCCTGCTAGACCCAGGATAATTTATACCTCCAGCATAAATATCAACTCCATCATGTCAGGCCCCCTCAGATGTAAAGTATCCCATAACTTCAAGGGGGCTGACACCCAGTTGGTTTATCTTTTGAAGAGGGCCTAAACCTTGCTTCCTCTAACCATAGTATCCCTTGACATTATGCGTATGCCAAAGGGGTCAGCCGACCTTGAGTAAAATGCTTTATTCTTCCTCCTTCTGCACTGCAAGGGTCTGAGACATGCCTCTCTGATGAAGCAAGGTATAGAACTGACCTTGTGAGTGAGAAGTTTATCTCAAATATTCAGGCTCAGCTCTAGTGTGCTTCAGGCTGAATCCTTGGTACCAAGAATACACAACAGCTTTGGTCTTTGTTCACGGTGGACTCAGGTCTACCACTCAACTAAGAGCTTCTCCCTCAGACCTTATTGGTTAGGGAATATACTTTTGACCACCAAAAACAAACAAACAAAACAAATCTCAGAGAACTCCAGAGTCAAGTCCCATGGCCAATTTATGAAAACCTCTGCCTGGATCCAAGGCTCTCTTTAAGCTGGTCATCAGAAAGGTAACTGTACTCTACAACCACACCTGTGTGCTTCCTTGTAAGTTTAATAGGGAACAAATCCAGGGACTTTGAGCCGACTTGTCAGAAGAAACCTCTGAATGCTGTCAAATCCGCATAGAGTCCTCAGAGATAAGAATTTTTTTAGAGTTCTCTGAAGATGTGGAGGCCTGGAGTGCCTGAAACAAACTCCTCTACAGAAGGTGAACAGGACAACTCCCCTACTGTCCAACAGGTTTGAGAGACTTTCTCTTTTCCAAACCTATAGTATTTTCCTTCCTGTGATGATCAAGGTCATAAAATGTACACCTTTGATGCAATGGGCTCTCATAAAAATCCCTTCTATTCAGGAACCCATGGGATATTTTACCTCTGATCAAGGAGAATTGCTCCCTCTGCTCAAAGTTCACAGAAATCAAGAGGAGGAGGCCAATCCTGGAACCTTATGCCACTTCCTTGAGTATAGTCACATGACATCGTGTGAATTCATCATTCTAACTCAGTTCTGGTTGGTTGAACATAATTTTTAGGAGGCAATCATGCTGAGGATACAATCCAAAGCTTTTCATGAATCATGGTATCTATATTTGGTGCCTTGCTAATTCAGCTAAGGATATGGATACCCCAGGATGTGAAGAACGGTTAGAAGGTGTGGCAATGCTAGGACCTCATGAGCTAAGGTAAGCAAATTAATTTTTGCTCAAAATATTATGGGGATTTTTATACTCTGTTCATCTCTCCTGTTACAAGGATATCAGCACCTCCTTTCCCCGAGGGCTAATCACTCCTTCTACCATTGCTTAAGGAGGCATCACATATTCCCACTGAAGCAAAGGGAGCCTCTGATCATACCAGTTTGTCCAAAGCAGGCTTGGACATTCATTTAGGTCGAGGAATCCCACAAAACTTGCTGATATTATGGACTGAACCTTACATATTTTTCCTAATGTTTCCCAGATTTTTCCTCAGTTCAAGGTAAACTCTAGGTTCAAAAAGGTTTCAATGAAGAATATTTGACATAGATAGTCTTTCAAGGAAGAAACTTTCATTTTATCTTTGAATTAGGGAAATATAGATTCACCCTTAAATTTGACCAGGGATTAATACAAATTCTGCTGCTTATGGAGCCTACAGAAAAGCCACTGACATGAAAAACTCTAGCCGATGTTCTTTTTTTTTCTTTTTTTTTTCCTTCAAGGAAACTTTAAATCAATTTCCCTTAACTATGCTTACCTCAGAAAATCCACTTTTATCCATAGAACCATGAGGTCTATTCCTCTAGGAGGTCCTAAAGTTTCCCTTCAGACATGGATGGCCAGATATGCTCAAATAAAAGAAGGGATGCCAAACACTCTGAAATGATGTTCTGGGACATGACAGTAATTATATGAACCCTAATTTAATTTTTAATTTTAAGCCTGTCACTTGAAATGGAGCAATTCCATTTTGGTGCCTATGCCTGGGATGCTGCTGTGCAGCTTATGGAGAACATAGAACTAGAGTTTACCAAACAATTTGTAAGAAAAATACTCTGATTGTTGGCAAGCAAAACTCAAAGTCTCAGAACACATGAGTATTCTGGACTATGAGGACATTTGCACTTGATAAGTTATTTTTGACATCTTCCAATTCCCAAGGTAAACTTTTGCCTGAGGGATTCTGTGACCTTCCTGCTCTTCCTTATCCACCCAACATGTTCTCTTTCTCAAAAATGACATTCACATATATGAAGTATATTTGTGAATGTATACATCAAAGTAGGATTATACCTAGCTGATCAGCCATATTTCCAAAAGTGACTCCTTCTTTAAACAAGGTACCCTAGTCCACTCTGGTTTGAGGTCCCATAGTCCAAGTTACAAATCAGAGCAAAGTACCTGTGCCATCTGCCTTTAGGCAAGTCAATAGAAATGTAATAACTTCATTAATTCTGCCTAGACCTGGATAGATGAACAAAGTCATCAAAAGTCATTCAAAGCCTTTGGAAGAAAAAAATATGTTGCTGCCTTGTCTCTCCTGAATGAACACAAACTATGAAAATACAAAACTCTGAATAAGAATTGGAAACTTATGATCATGGCTGGAAACATTCTCCACTCTATAAGGTACCAGGGACCTTTAACTTTGACAGAAGTGTATATGGCAATTTCACATTCTGCCTCAAGAGGATTCTGCCCTCCTCTTTCAGTAGGGCCTTCGAGATTTCCTCTCTTACATGGGGCACACATTTCCCCATGGTAACTCATTTTTTTTCTCACTACACTGAATAGAATGTCAGAACTCTCCTAGGGCTAACATTGCCTTAGCCCTATTGGTCAAATGTCGCCTAAAACATGTATTATGCCTTATAAGGAATATTCCTAATCCTACCAAGTAGCTTTGAATCATTTTTCCTTAAAGGGATGTCAGACCATAGGAGACTTACACCACTCATTCTACATAAAAGAGAATCTAACATTCCCTTTCTTCCCAGTAGGAATCTGGGCCTATTGTCTACTTCAATTCACCAAGTGGATTTTAGAACTTCAGTTTCTGCAAAGGGGGTCCTGGGATCTGGATTGCTGGATCTTCTGGTAGTACTATGTCAATTTTCTGAAGAACTACAAGACTGGTCCAGGTCCCTGCCGAGTGTATTCTGCAAAGGCCCCAGACATCTAGCCACTTTCCCGGCCAGAGGAAAGGGGGTATGCCCGGTGCAGAAGTGCTTTGCCTGAGCATCGGTAACAGACATCTTGGTTCTGGGACCACGCCAGGTGTATTCTGCACAGGTGAGAGTATGGACTACAGAAGCCAAAAGCTTCTTGGAGAGGCGAGAGCCACAGAGCTTCTAAGACAGCCCCCTTTTCGGGCCCCAGACACCTGGCCACTGTCCCAGCCAGAAAAAAGGGGTCCACCCGGTACGGGAGCGCTTTGACTGAGCATCAGTAGCAGATATCTTGGTTCCGGGACCCAGCCGAGATTATTCTGCACAGATCCCAGATATCTGGCCACTTTCCCAGCCAGAGGAGAGGGGTGTGCCCAGTGGAGGAGTGCTTTGCCTGAGCATCAGCTGCAGACATCTTGGTTCCAGGACTCCTCCGAGAGTTTTCTGGACATGTGAGAGTGTAGAATACAGAAGCTAACACCTTCTGGGAAAGGCCAAAGCAACTCAGCTTCAGGACAGGTCCTGTTTTGGGCCTTCGTCTTCGGCCAGGAGGGAGGTCTTAAGAACATATATCTGTGCACCTTTCCCGTGAGAGGAGAGCTTGACTGCAGAGAGTGCTCTGACCACTGAAACTCAGAGGAGAGATCTAGTCTCCCATGTCTGCTGATAGAGGCTAACAGAATCACCTGAAGAACAAGCTCTAACCAGAGACAACTATCACAACTAGCTCCAGAGATTTCTAGATGGTGAAAGGCAAATGTAAGAATTGTACTAACAGAAATCAAGACCACTCACCATCATCAGAACACAGCACTCCCACCCCACCTAGTCCTGGGTACCCCAACACAACCGAAAAGCTAGAACCGGATTTAAAAGCATATCTCATGAAGATGGTAGAGGACATCAAGAAGGACTTTAGTAATTCACTTAAAGAAATACAGGAGAACACTGCTAAAGAGTTACAAGTCCTTAAATAAAAACAGGAAAACACAACCAAACAGGTAGAAGTCCTTAAAGAAAAACAGGAAAACACATCCGAACAGGTGATGGAAATGAACAAAACCATACTAGATCTAAAAAGGGAAATAGACACAATAAAGAAACCCAAAGTGAGGCAACGCTGGAGATAGAAACCCTAGGAAAGATATCTGGAACCATAGACGCAAGCATCAGCAACAGAATAAAAGAGATGGAAGAGAGAATGTCAGGTGTAGAAGATTCCATAGAGAACATCAGCAAAACAATCAAAGAAAATGCAAAATGCAAAAGGATCCTAACTCAAAACATCCAGGATATCCAGGACACAATGAGAAGACCAAACCTACGGATAATAGGAGTGGATGAGAATGAAGATTTTCAAATTAAAGGGGCAGCAAATATCTTCAACATAATTATAGAAGAAAACGTCCCAAACCTAAAGAAAGAGATGCCCATGAACATAAAAGAAGCCTACAGAACTCCAAATAGACTTGACCAGAAAAGAAACGTTCAGCATCTCGACTTTACCTTTTCATATGGCTTGCTAGAAATTAAAAATGAAATCCCAACTGAAAGGCCTGATGATCTGAGTAATATTCTGCCAAAGAATTTCACCTTTGCATTGTTTTTATTGTTTGGTTGTTGGATTTTTATTTATTTGTTTGGTGTGTGTTTTGTTTTGTTTCATTTTTGTTTTTATTTTCGTTCTGAGAAAGTCTTCGGTTTCTGACTTGACATCATCCATGGTGGTTATTATTCATGTTCCAACCTTTCCCTTGGTTATCTTTAAGCTGTGCTTCTTATCATAATTATTGCCAGACTCTTTGAGGAAGCACACTGGATAGCACACCAATTTTCACTTTATGAAAACCCACAGTTAGAGGAGGACTATTTTTATGCAAACAAAGCTGGAATTTGACAGGGTTAAATGACATGTGTTGAAACCAATGGCAATCATGAATTATAGATTCTTTGGAAAGTAAGAGGACAACATAGATCTTGGGCATGCTTACAAAGTTGTGATAAAACAAACCTGATATCTCCCAGTCATATTTTAAAGGTTTTTAAAATTTACCAGCACTTCTGATTATAAGGAATTTCATAGATTAAATGCAGTAAAACAGGATGAAATAGATGAGGTAATTTTACTTTTGAAATATGTGTAGACAGAATATTGGACACAGGTACGTATAAAATTTTCTTACAAATTAGAGGACACTTTAATTGTTCATGGCACATAGATCTTCAGTTCTTCAAAAACATCCTTTTCAGTACCTTCCATGGTCCCACCACACCCTGTACATCATCTTCATAGGATATGACACTATCCATAGAAAGCTAGATCCTTCAAAAACAGTCATCAAAAAAAAACAAAACAAAACAAAACAAAACAAAAACAAAAATCAAACAAAAAAACATTCCTTAAGGTGTGGCCACAGGCCAATGTGATGGATGAAGTTCTTTATCTGAGATTCTATCTTCCCATGTTGATTTAAGTTCAAAAAAAAATCTAAGAAGGACCACTATATATCCATATCATCAATATTGATTGCCTCACTGTATGAAACATACATGCTATGGAGTGATTTTAAATGTCAACTACTGGATGAATGGCTTAGAAATGAGAGAGAGAGAGAGAGAGAGAGAGAGAGAGAGAGAGAGAGAGAGAGAGAGAGAGAGAGAGAGAGAGAGGGATATTAATATATTTCTCATCTATGTGTATTAGTGCAGGGCTTTGTTTTAAAAAAATGGATGGAACGGTAAAATACAATATATTAGGTTAGACAAGTAAAATTCAAAATGACAATTGTGAACATATAAATTTAATAAGGGACATTAAAAAATAGGAGGTATTTTGGAAGAGTAAGTGCAGCAGCAGGGGGGAGATTTGATAGCAATGGAGGATAGTGGGGAGGATGAAGATGGTAAAAGGACACTATAAAGCTATAAACCTGTGCAAAGGGTCACAGAAAAGGCCTGCGACTTGTACACTTAAAAAACAATGGTATAAAGTAACAGAGTCCAAATAATATTTTGATTAATTTGCGGATTTTAGCTTCAAGACACTATAAAATGTATTTGTATTTTTCTACTCACGTGTGGTTCTTGCTATTTTAAACTTGATATGGGTGACAGGATATGGTAATGTGCTTCAATGTTTGTGTATCATTTATCATCAAATGCACATGTCACTCAGTGAGCTGCAAGGCTATCACAGGGAAGGAGGTATCTAAAGTTCTTAAGTGTACATGACGTAGGGAGAATAATGCCCCCACACTACTATAGATGTTGAAATAATCACATGTGTTTCCCCAAAATAACTTTCTGAAAATTAATCCCCAGGTGTGAATATATTTGGAAGAAATTGAATGGGTCAGGAGGGATATGACCTACATATAAAAATAATTTAATAATGCTGTTATAGAAAAGGTTTAATTATGAAAGGGAGTTTGGTTCCCTCTTTTCTCTTTCTAGCACATTGGATCCCGCTGTGATGAAATCATCTCACAAGAATTCACTCAATTGCTGATGGTGTGTTCATCATTGAATATACAGACTCCTGAAATAAGTCATACAAAATATGCTTCATTATATACTAGACAATTAGTGTCATTCTGTTTGGCAATACAACATGCATGATTATGCCTCAGAATCATGAGCAACTTGGCCATATGGGAAATATAATTAGTGTATTTCTGCTGACTGAAGATCAGATGGGTTGAGTGTTATCATGTGTGCTGTTGATGAGAGGAAGCAGCATAGATGGTGAGTATAGATCAGAGAGGAACATCCAAGGAGGACACTATGTAAGGAACCCTAGGAAGAGCACCATCACTGCTTTTAGCTAGTAGACATATTTTTAGAATCCCCACTTTCTAGGGTGGAAAAGAAAACTGTATTACTCTAATTTACTAAGTATGGTCATTTGATACATCAGTGATCATCACCAAGGTGAACAGGTGTTGACAGAAGTTTGGGGACTCAGAAGAAGCCTGTTCTGGGAAAACCCATTGCCTTCAAAGTACGGAGATTTCTGACCAGCAACACAGGATGAACAGTCTACATTGGCTGCAGTAGCCCCATTGTGTCCAAATTAGTGCTTTTCACACCATGGAATTTGACTCCTTTGAGTGTTCAAACAACCCTTTCACAACTGTCACATATCATATATCTTGTTTATAAGATATATACTTTACAATTCATGACTACAGCAAAATTATATTTATGAAGTTGCAATGAAATAAAATTATTGTTGTAGAGCTGTATATTAAAGATTCACAACATTTTGAAGATTGAGGACCACTAGTCCTGACTTCTCTAAAGCATGCCTGTCACTATGGGCTGGAGGAATAATCCTCTTTATTCAATTAGGCAAACGCAGAAAAATCAAAGCATTACCCAATAGTTATGAAAGTTAAACATCTATTGTACCACAGTCTATAAGGAGGGCATGCTGGCATCTTAGACAAATGAGATCAAATGAAAATCTCTGTGACCAAATGAGAAGCAGAGGAGAATAACCAGTACCCTAGTGGTGACATAAGTGGGTATTAGCCCAGACACTTAGAATACCCAAGATACAAGATACAATCTTCCAAACATATGAAACTTAAGGGTATTGAAGACCAAAATGCTGACACTGTGCCCCTTCTTAGAATTGGGAACAAAACACCCATGGAAGGAGTTACAGAGACAACCTTTGGAGCTGAGACAAAAGGATGGACCATGTAGAGACTGCCATTCCTAGGGATCCATCCCATAATCAGCCTCCAAACACTGACACCATTGCATACACTGGCAAGATTTTGCTGGAAGGACCCAGATTTAGCTGTCTCTTGTGAGGCTATGCCATGGCCTAGCAAACACAGAAGTGGATGCTCACAGTCAGCTATTGGATGAATCACAGGGACCGAAATGGAGGAGGTAGAGAAGGTTCCCAAAGAGCTAAAGGGGTCTGCAATCCCATAAGTGGAACAACAATATGAACTAAAGAATCCCCGCAGAGCTCATTTTTCTAGCAACTTATCAGTGCTCATATTTCTGGCTGCATTTGTATCAGAAGACGGACTAGTTGAACATCATTGGAAAGAGAGGCCCATCAGTTTTGCAAACTTTATATGTCTTAATTCAGGGGTATGCCAGGGTCAAGATATGGTGGTGGTGATGGGGGTGTGGTTGAGGTCGGTATGGGGACTTTTGGGATAGTATTGGAAATGTAAATGAAAAAATACCTAATTAAAAAAAAAGAGGAAACCATTGTCAGAACCACCAGCAAGAATTTTAAATAACTGCTCTAAAGTCTGGATTTAGGATTCCTCGAGAATCTTCCAAAACAAAAGGAAATGCAGAATCTTGCTGAAATAATTGGAGAAACAAGAGAAAAGCAAAGGAGAATTCATCACATAAAAACAGACAGAAGAAGTAGGAGTTAAAGACATATTTGTGCAAGATGAATAGTGAAGTAGAGATTAGAGCAAGCAGAAAGGACTGAGGAGATAGCTCACTGCTTAGGCCTACTGATTGCTTTTGCACAGGACAAGGGTTCAATTTCTAACACCCACATGGTTGTTCACAACCACCTGCAATTCTAGTTCTAGACGATCTGATGACCTCTTTGGACAACACACACACACACACACACACACACAAACACACACATCACACACATACACTCACCCACAGAGAAAAAAAAAACTTTTAGAAAACAATTATACAAACAAAAAGGAGTCAAGTATAGTTTTATTCCTTTTTTACAACAGCACTCAGAAGCAGGCTAAACTCTGTAAGTTGAATGCCTGCCTAACTGATAGGTGTGTTTTCAGAATTTTATTATTCTTTTCTTTTTTTCGGGGGGGGGGAGATTTTAGGACTATTTCAGTATTTGTTTAAAGATTCTAGATTATTTTTTCTGATTTACTTTTTCTAATGTTTTAGGCTTTTTTTCAGGCTTTTTAGTATTTTACAGTTTTCAGGTTTGTTTTTTTTGGGGGGGAGGCGAGCAGGCAGGAGGGTAAAGCCCTTTGGGTTATTTAGAGTTTTAGGGTTTTAATGGTTTTAAATTATGGAGGTTATTTTGTCCTTAAAGTTTTTTTTTTTTTTTTTTTTTTTGGGGTAGGGTTGAGGTTATTTATTTATTTATTTATTTATTTATTTATTTGTTTGTTTGTTTGATTGTTTGTTTGTTTGTTTTGGATCTTGATTTCTTTTAGAAATTTAAGGTATTTTAGGGTTTTAGGGCTTTTTAGGTTTTATAAATAATTTTAGGATAATTGTAGTTTTTTGTGTGTTTTTGTTCTTCTTGTTTTGTTTTGTTTTGTTTTTGTTTCTTTTTACACTTTTAGTGTTTTATAGGGTTTTAGGATTTTGTAATAGGTTTTTGTGTTCTTGTGTGTGTGTGTGTTTTTTTTTATGAGTTTAGGATTATTTTTATGTCTTAGGATTTTAGTTAATGTTTTTGAGTTTTGTAGGTATTTTTTTGGCGGGGTGGGGTTAGGATTGTTTTTAATGTATCAGGATTTTAGTTAGGGTTTCAGGGCATTGTAGTTTTTTTGTTGTTGTTTGTTTGTTTGTTTATTTTTGTTTTGCTTTTTTTAAGCGGGTTTTCAAGTTTTTTTTTTGAGTTTCAGAGATTTGATGTGTGAGATTTGATGTGTTTTTATAACTTTTTAAAGGAACTTTTTTTAAGTGTTTTAGAGATCTTTTGGTTCTTTTTAAAGTTATTGAGATTGTTTTAGAATTTTAGGGTTTTTCTTTATTTTTTAGTTTTTTTTTTAATTGAATTAAGGAATTTTTAAAGATTGTTTTAAGTCTTTTTGTTTGTTTGTTTTATTTTGTTTTTAATAATGTTCGTAAAATGAGTTTCTTTTCCAGTGTCTTTGGCAATTTTTTAAGGCAGTAGAATTTGTAGTTGTTGGGGTGGTGGTTTTGTACCTTTTCATTTTCATTTCCTTTTTTTTTAATTGTTTTTTTATTGTCTCATTAGGGATCTAGACTTGTAGTTTTTGGATTTTTTTTAGGGTTTTATAATTATTTTAGTGTCTATTTAGAGTTCTTGTGTTTTCTTATTTATAGAATTTTAGGGTTTTAAAAATGTTTATTAAGAATTTAAAAAATAGCTTTTTTGGGTCATTTAGAGTTTGTTTAATAATTTTAGGGTTTTTTAGGGTTTTAGGTTTTGCTTTTATTATTTTAGGATTTTTTTGTTTTAGTTTTGTTTTGGTGTTTTTTTTACAGTTTTTCAATGATTTTAAGGTTGTTCTCAGTGTATTTGGCGAGATTATTTTTTTAAGACTTAGTGTGGTGTTGTTGTTCTTCGCTTGTTTGTTTGTTTGTTTATGGTAATGATTTTATGTTTTTCTGGGTCTTTGTAGAGATCTAGAATTTTTTGTTGATTTTTTTTTGTTTGTTTGTTTTTCTTTAGGGTTTTAGGTTCTTTTAGTTTTCTTTTTTCAAAAATTTTATGTTTTTTTGTTTGCTTTTTTGTTTGTTTGTTTGTTTTCTTTTGTTTTGTTTGTAGGGTTTTTGTTGTTTATTTAAAGCTTCAAGTTTATTTTCTTTTCTCTTCTTTTTTCATTTTTCTTTTTTAGAGTTGTTAGGGTCTTTAAGGTTTTGTCTCTAAGGACATAGAAACTGAACCTATTGCTTTAGATTATTCATAAAATGTATTCCATTCTGAAAACAAGAAACACTATAAAGTCAAGTTTGTTCATTTGTGTGTATGTCCCCAGGAGCTATAGATTGTGTTTGCCTAATGCAGAGCTCTAGAATATGACCTGGTCATACAGATTTAATTGTCACATCATGAAAGTTCAAGAACTATACTATAAAGCTATATCTATGTATCCTAGTTTATTCATCTTTCAAACAAATATAGTAGAAATGTCACAGAGGGCAGAATTTATTGATCATGATTTCGAAAAAGGACCTCAAAAGTCATTAAATCAAGTATCTTATACTACCCAAACTCTGCCCATCTAATCAGTTCAATCCTGTAAGAATAATTGCACATGTGTTTTGGTTAATTCTTATTAAATTCTCCAGTAAAAAAGGCCTTTATTAGCCCCCCTTCCAGCTTAGTGAAAAACTCCATTCCCTCTCCTTCTGAAAGCAAAAGCATTTTTCTTTCACAGACTATGTTAATTTTCCAAAATTTGCCTCTGGATGGTTTCCATTTCCATAGTTGTGTTTGCCATGACTCAATATTTCATTTCTATTCAGAAAACTCCTCTCATATACTACATGTTAATACACAAATTCTCATTTGTGAGTCATGCCAATAAAGTGGGATGAGCTTGGGGGATACAGAAGAGGGAAAGACACAAGATCAACAGAAGTATCATTAAGCTGGATACTACTCTAGAATACTGCATGCTATTCATGTATCCTGGGGATCCAGAAATTCATCTAGACTGGACCCTAGTTATCCATTGGAAGGATGTGGTCTGAAGCTTAGCCTATTAACTGGCAGGTCCCATAGCTTTGAACTGATCCAATGATTGTTATTTTCCACACACCAACCAGTAGTATCCAAGCTTCATTCCCTGACACAGGCAAAAGACCTGAAAAAGGAAAGAAAGCACTGTACTGTGTGCTAGGGTAGTGCTCCTAGAAGGTATTGGCAAACTGCACTGAATCTATTACCACAACTGCAAAGGTATGTGGCACAGGCAATCCAAGGATCACCATGCTTCCCATTTTATCTCTCCAGTCTATATATCCACTCCCAACTCTACCATCTATGCTCCTAATCCTAGGGATCATTTAGAGGTCTCATAAATATCACCATGTATAACCGCAGACGATGAGAGAAGTTTGAAGCACATTGATAGATTTTAAGTCTGACAGTTGTTGATGTCATCAAAACAATTTTCTGAGGTGTGTTGTGCTTTTGTCAAACGATGGGGCTAGAATGGCCCTGCCAAGATCTGAAGCATTAAAAATAGTTGTTTTTTTTTGTTTGTTTGTTTTTTTGTTTGTTTGTTTTTCTATTATTATATTGGAACATGCCATCATCAATTGCACTGTCTCAGTCTAAAATAAGAGGTGATTCTTACAGTTATTTGCTGCCATCTCTAAAGTCTGGGCAAGGCAACTCCTGTGATTCTCCAAGCCTTGCTTATTACCAGTTCTAGGCTATATGCTGTCAGGATAATGTTCTAAACAGGGAATTCTATGGATATCAAGATTTCAATAGTTTTCACTTCAAAAATATAGTAAAAAATTTCCAATTGTACATTTATTTTAGTATTTGTGGTCAACATTTTCCTACTGAAGTGACAGAAATATTTACTATTTTTATATCTTTATACTAACATTATATTTCTGTTTAATTTGTAGAGGACATGTTTATTTGAGACAGTCCTACATTACTCATGCTGAACTCATACTCACTATGTAGCTATGGACAGTCAAAGGCCTTGATCCTTCTGCATTCAACTGCTAAGTGTTGGGATTACAGATTACAGTACCATAGCTATTAAAAGATTTTCTATGACTGATAAAAGAGGTGAGGATTTGACTTTAGGATTTCGGTATTTTTCTAATTGTAGTCATAGTTTATATTGAATAGTCATTATGTGAAAGGTAACAGAGATTCTGGTCTTTCAGATTTCTACTCATTAGTAGATCAGTTAATACATTTAAATATCTGCTAAAAATGTCATTCCATACAGGAGAACAGTAGTTTAAGATCTTGCCTAGGGTGGTTTCTGATTTTTAAAAGATTCAGTAAATAAGAGTAGATTTATGAGTTTAACATGAATGAGCATGTCTTATCTAATTTGCCAATGTTATACATAATACTACAAAACATAAATTTTAAGTTTTTAGAATTATTTTCCTCAAAACATATATATTTTTGACCAAATGAGCTAGAATTACTCATAACAAATATTTAATATTATAAAAAGCCTAAATTTTGTTGAAATAAAATGAAACTTATTCTGTTGAATTTATTGTAGTCTGTTATTTTGATAAGTATTTCTGAGGTTTTTAGAGATCTAAAGACAAAATATTCAGTGTACTTTTTAATGATAATTTCCAAGTAAGGTAGTATACTGAGACTAGGCTGGTAAGCGCAATGCCCACACTACAAAGAGGTTCTAGCTTTTGGTCTGTAAATGACTATAGTGTTTTTTGCCATGCTATGAAAGGTTTAAAAATGGCCTTCATTTGCAGTATTTATTTAATTTTTATCTGTAGTCCCTATCTCTTTCCTGAACTGACTCATAATGGCAGCACCCTCCACGTTGTTCACAGGCAGGAAATGATCTCGTGTTCATTTCAAATTGAATACCCCCCCAAACAATTAACCAACCAAATTAAAAAAGAAATGGTTAATATGGGAATTGCCTCAGATCTTACTTGGAAACCATTTGATGACTACAGTGATTGTTATATTAATGGGGAGATGATCTAAAATAGTTTGGGATATTCTTCCACAGGAGTGTTTTGCCAGGGTTGTTAGGAAAGTTGTTTCCATACACTTTTTTTTTTTTTTTTTTTACTAAATAGGGACTAAGTTTAGGATGGTAAAAACTAATTTGCTAGTTTGAGTTGGTTTTCTAAAATAAACGACAGAGTCCAGATGACAACAGTAAGTAATCTTTGTCTATCTTTCAACTATACCTGAGGCTGACATATTGTAAAAACTGGTAATCCTCTCTTCATCTCTCAGCAAATGTCTGCCTCTTGGAAATTTATGATCTCGTCTCCATTAAAATTCTTAGTGGTATTCATTGGTATAGTATGTAACCATACCTCTCTGATTTACAATTCAATAGGACTAAAACAGAACCAAGGATAGTTAGATAATGAGACATAATATAGTTTCATGTGTCAAACACAAGGCCGGTTTCTCCATTCTTAATTAATACATAGGTATATGAGGTTATTTATTAAGTTATTTATTATACCAACCACTGTTTTTTCTTGTTCTTTATTGAATTTCTGTACACCCACATCCAACTTCTGAAACATATTTTTATACTGCTCATATAATTTGTTGTTGATCATGTCCCTGTAAAGTAAAGTAATGAAAGCAGTCAAATTTATACAAATAGGAAAAGAACTCTCAAAAAAATTAAATTGTTCTTTTCATACTATAAAAAGAAAAATAGCAGTAAAAAATCATCAAATGGGAAGTTATTACAGATTTTTTTCCTAAGAGATTATCAGAGAAGTTTTATTTCATGTTTTAGATTTTCAAAATTAAAGTTTACAGACAGATAAATAGATAGATAGATAGATAGATAGATAGATAGATAGATAGATAGATAGATAGATAGATAGATAGATAATCTTTTTTAGAAAATTAATTGTATTTCAAAGTAGGGTTTTATTCTGTTCTACCAAATAGAAGGTCTAATTTTTTTTCCTATATTGACTCAGTTAAGACTTAATGTAAAACATAATTTAATTAAAATATACAAATTGCCTGCCTGTATATGTAACTGATTCTTTTCCATACTGTTAAACATAATAAACCATAAAGTACATTTTTAAATCTTTGTGGAAAACTTCTGAATTTCCACAACAAATGTAAAACAAAATTTAAAATCTTATTAACATTTACTTAAAGTAGAAAATACCTTTCTGTTACTCGCACCAAGCAAGTTAAAGATCTGTGTGACAAGAACTTCAAGTCTCTGAAGAAAGAAATTGAAAATCTCAGAAGATGGAAAGACCTCCCATGCTCATAGATTGGCACGATTAATTCAGTAAAAATGGTCATCTTGCCAAAAGCAATCTATACATTCAGTGAAATCTCAATCAAAATTCAAACTCCATTATTCATAAAGATAGAAAGAACAATTTACAAAATCATCTGGAATAAAAAAAATCCAGGATATGGAAAAATTATTCTCAACAATAAAAGAACTTCAGGGGGAATCATCCTCGACCTCAAGCTGTAGAATAGAGCAATAGAGATAAAAATATATGCTAATGACAAAAAGACAATGACTTCATTAAATACACAGGCAAATGGAAGGATATAAAATATATCATCCTGTGTGAGGTAACCCATTCCCAAAATTACAAACATGGCACACACTCACTATTGAAGGGATATTATTCTAAAAATTCAGAATATCCAAAATGTAATTCACAGACCACATGAAGGTCAAGCAGAAAGAAGATGAGAGTGTGGGTGTTTCAATCCCTCTTAGAATGGGGAACACAATACTCCTTGGAAAAAATATGGAGACAAAGTGCAGAGCAGAGACTGAAGAAATAACTATCCATTGTCTGCCCAACCTGTGGATCCATCCCATATACAGACACCAAACCCAGTCACTGTTGTGGATACCAACACGTGTTTGCTGACAGGAGCCAAATATGTCTATCTCCTGAGAAGCTCAGCCATTTCTTGGCAAGAAAAGAGGCTGATGCTCACAGACAACTATCAGACTGATCATGGCATCCCCAGTAGACGAGTTACAGGAAGAACTGAAGGAGCTGAATGGGTTTGCAACCTTATAGGAAGAACAACAATATGAACCAACCAGACAGTCCAGAGCACCCAGGGACTAAGCACCAGCCCATGGTTCCAGCTGCATATATAGCAGAGTATGACCTTGTCAGACATCAGTGGGAGGAGAGGTTCTTGATCCTGTGAAGGGTTGATTCCCCAGTGTAAGCATGTACCAGGGTGGGGAGGGTAAAATGGGTGGATGGAGGAAGGCCCTCGTAGAAACACAGAGAGGGTAAATGGAATAGGGATTATCTGGGGTGAAACAAAGAAAGGACTAATATTTGAAATGTAAAGAAAGATAATATCTAGTAAAAATAAATAAATAAATAAATAAAATAAAAATAGTTACAAAACACCACATATAAAAAGTATAATTCACTATGATGTCATACAGTATATTAACTAATATTTCCTAATATAGAAACTATGCTAATACTATATAGTTTTAAAAAATTATATATCCAAAAATGTACCTTCAAATTTTCCCAGAAGATTTTGTACTGGAAATCTATAAAGAAATTAAAGTTTTAAAAAGTAAGAATGCAGATGTTAGAGTTTGATGGCTCATCTTTTGACCTACAGGCATGACAATGAGAGTTTGACCCACCACTATACCCTCCAAGAAAACCATTAAAATTAAAGATTAATCATATAGAATTATTGTTTGGAATATACATCATATGCAAAATATTAATATAGATTACTTGCTATAAAATCAATTATACTTTCATTGAAATACTTACACTAAGAAGTAAATAATAATAAGTTTGAACATATTACAGTGTATATCCAATCACTTCTTCAGAATTTGCATTCTAATTATCATTAGTTACTGGAGATTCTGTTCTTGGTTGGTAATACAACACGATATATAAATTTTTTTTTTTGCAAATGTTAATGAAATACTTTTCGCCTGACTGGATCCTTCTGCACACGTTTATTGGGAGAGCATTGATCGCACAGGTGAAAGAAGAACAACGAACAAGGAAAATGATGCTGCTTATATACCCCTCTATGTGATGTGTCAGCTCCTGATTAGCTGCTCACTCATCACCCCAATACTACGCCCCAGGATGGGCAGTGACTTGGCACAAATTTACTCTTGCATCTGCGCACATTACTTGTTTACCAGTTAGGTACAGAGGAGCTCATGATGGCAATTGCTCACGGCTCCCCACACCTAGGGACTAATTGTGTTACTGCACAACAATCTCTTGACTGGACAAAGACAGCTGTAGCAACACATGGGGTCAATCTGGTGCTACAACCCCCCAATAATAATTACCAGGTCATAGAAACTGGAATAGTCCAGGTATGATTGCAGAGGTGTCTATGAGAAGTAGGCATATCTCCTATATATTTCCCTAACCCTGAAATTTCGGCTAAGGTGAGCCTATTTTTATACTACCCCCAGGGTCTAGGGCTTGCAACTGAAGTCACAGCAATTGATCCATCTAGTGCTTCTCCTTCATAGTATGTGGGCCCAGCTGTTTGTGATATTGGTTGCTGAGAAAGAGTCAGAAAATCTCCCCAGCAACCATATCCCGGCTAATCCAGAGTTGCTACACCTGCACCAGACTCTTTCCTTATACCCCTCCCATACCCATATCCTTAGAATAGACATTTTTTTAGATCTGGAAATCCCCGACTCCCCACCTTCTCCTTTCCCCGTGATGGCCTATAAAATCTGGAACCTCTTTCCCCTCGTGGTCGACTCCTCTACCCCTATATGGGATCTGAGTTGTCCCCAGAGCTCTGACTTTCCCCCGTATAAAGCCTCATGTGGTTTACATCAATCTTGGTCTGTCGTGAGTTCTTGGGTGTCTGATAAAATCCAGAGGCCTGAGCAAGGGGCTCTTCTCGGAGTCTTTTATTTTGGGGCTTGCCTTGGATCAGCATGACCACCCACATCTCCAAAAACCCACTTGGCGGTGAAATTTTTTGTCTAAAAATATTTCTGTGAGCCGGCGAGTTTTAGTCCTGAAACTTGCAGTAACTACGTTTTGTGAGAAACAGTGACTTTGCCTTGGGGTTAGGCACTGAGTGTGAACAGCAGACATGCTGGAATCAATGGCTGCTGCTTGCTCTGAGGGACACTGTGAGTGAGGGCGATGACTCCAAGATTCCGTCTGGAGCGGGTATTGCACTTTCCTGACCTTCTGCATTTCTGAGTTGATTTTGTTTGTACGTTAGAAGATGGGCATTTGTCAGTGTGTATTTGTTTTTTGTGTCTGTTTTCAGGTATTTGTCAGTGGTTGTGTGTGTTTTGTGTCTGTTTTCCATGATATTGGACAGACTGTAATGCCCCCCCCCGAAGTTTGACTTTAGGCCACTGGACTGAAATTGGATCAAGACCCATAATTTTTTAGTAGAAATTAAGAAGGGACCTAGGCAGACTTTCTTGAGCCTCCGAATGCCCTACTTTTAATGTAAAATGGTCACTAAAGGGGACTTTTGTTTTGAAGCTTATCGTTGAAGTTAAAGCCATTGTTTTTCAGAGCGGACCTGGATCCTACTCGGATCAACAGCCTTTCAGAATCAACCACCATAAATCAAACCATGGATTCCCGCATGCCTCTCAGAGCTCTCCCCCAGCTGTTCCCATGCACGAGGGTGGGTCAGCACAGTGCCCTCGCTTTCTGCCCTAAGAAGCAGTAAGCACAGTGGTTATGGTGGCAGCAGTGGTGATAGTGCAGACCCTGCCTGAACCAGTGCGATTTCTGAGCTGGCGGTGAAAAGGCATGCAGGCCTACTGCTCAAGCCGCTCCCACTCCCCAGGTCCCTGCACCCGGCTCTAAGTTTGCTAAAGGCACAGTCTGAGGACCGAGTACCTGCAGCTGGGTCCCAGAGCCGACAAGCCCAGAGTCCCCAGCAGATGAAGCACCTGACACCACTTTTGCCTTTTCCTTTACTAGCTGTGGGCAACCCACACACAGACAGGCAGTCTCTGCAGACCCTTCAATATTGGCCTTTCTCATCGGCTGATCTGTACAATTGGAATGCTGCATTCCCTCTTGACCGGCCAGATTAGAACTACAACATGGCTCAAGATAGGCTGAGGTTGACAGTTTACCGGCCAGGATCTAGTCTTAAAGGGAGCAATGAGAAAACCCACCAATTTGTCTAAGGTAAGAGAAGTGATGCAGGGCACTACAGAGCCCCCATCTGTTTTTCTAGAAAGATTGATAGAAGCATATAGATACTATACTCCTTTTAACCTTACCTCTGATGGTCAACAAGTCGCGGTTGCTATGGCTTTTGAAGATTACATGTCATGGCTTTACAAGATTTAGTTAAGGAGGCAGAAAAGGTATATCACAAGAGAAAAACAGAGGAAGAGAAGAGAGAGAGGGAAAAGTGAGAAGAAGAAGAGAGGGAGAATAAGAGGGAAAGAAGACAGGAGAGGAATTTAAGCAGAATTATGGCCCCAGTAGTAGGGGAACGTAAAGGGAGAAACAAGCCAGATAATAGACAGACAGGTTACCTGGGCAACAATGAACCCAGACCTGAAGGAAGAAGGTATGCCCAGAAGATTTTAGAGAAGGACCAATGTGCCTATTGCAATGAAAAAGGACATTGGGTACAGGAATGCCCAAAGAATGGAAGCGTCCCTAAGGACCTACCTCTGAAAAATGATGAATAGGGGCGGGGGCACCCCGAGCCTAGGGTAAACCTGATGGTGGAGGGGACCCTCATGGACTTTTTAATTGACACAGGGGCAGAGCATTGTTTGTTGAAATATCCACTGGGAAAATTAAAAAATAAAAGAACCATAGTGATTGGAGCCACCGGTCAGAAACAATACCCCTGGACCACTGCACGCACAGTAGATCTGGGTAAAGGCCAAGTGAGTCATTCCTTCTTGGTCATTCCTGAGTGTCCCACACCGCTTCTAGGAAGAGATCTTCTGACTAAATAGTTGCTTACATTAGATTTATCCAAGAAGGGCAGAGAGTAAGTTGGGAATCTCACACCTCCGTAGTCTTAGCCCTGCAGCTTGAGGAAGAATACTGATTCCACAAAGGCATAAAGCAAACGGAGGTGCTAGACCTAAAAATTGGTTGAGTGCTTTCCCTAGAGCATGGGCAGAGACTGGAGGAATGGGAATGGCTGTCAGAGTCCTGTGGTTGTGGGACTGAAAAGCGGTGCAACCCCTATAGGAGTGCAACAATACCCGATGAGCTGTGGAGTAAGAGATAGAATCAGGCCACATATTCAGAGACTATTACAATTAGGTATTTTGGTACCTTTCCAGTCACCCTGGAATACTCCTCTACTGCTGGCAAAGAAACCTGGCACCAGTGACTATCGACCAGCCCAAGACCTGAGAGAGGTCAATAAGAGGGTTCAAGACTTTTACCCAGCTGTTTCTAATCTCTATAACCTCCTCAGCTCACCCCCTCCAAAGCAAAAATGATACACAGTACTTGATTTAAAAATGCTTTCTTTTGCCTGAAGTTACATCCCTCCAGCCAGCCCATATTCGCCTTTGAGTGGAGAGATCTTGACATGGGACAAATGGGACAATTGACCTTGAAGCGGTTACCCCAGGGGTTCAAAAACTCCCCCACCCTTTTTTCATAAGTCTCTACATCGAGATTTAGCCTCCTTCTGAGCTGAAAACTGCCAGATAACTCTGCTTTAGTGTGCTGATGACTTGCTCCTTGCTGCAGCCAGGGAGAGAGAATTCTGGCAGGGGACCAAGAGATTGCTAGCCGAATTGGGTGAGTTGGGTTAATGGGCTTCTGCTAAAAAAAGCCCAGCTATGTCACATAGAAGTAGTCTACTTGGGATATACTCTCCAGGATTTAAAACAGTGGCTGACAGAGGCTAGAAAAAGGACTGTGACTCAAATACCAACACTGGCTACTCCAAGACAGGTGAGAGAATTCTTAGGCACTGCTGGGTTCTGCAGACTTTGGAAACCTGGGTTTGCAACACTGGCCACCCTCCTGTACCCCTTGACCAAGAAAAGTGGAGAATTCAGATGGACATCAGAACATCAGAAAGCCTTTGAAAATATAATGGAGGCCCTGCTGACTGTTCCAGCCTTGGCACTGCCAGATCTAACCAAACCCTGCATCCTCTATGTTGATGAGAGGGCTTGGGGGCCAGAGGAGTTCTTACTCAGGCTCTTGGGCCCTGGAAGAGGCTGGTAGCATATTTGTCTAAGGAGCTGGACCCAGTTGCCAGGAGATGGCCCACATTTTTAAAGTCTGTTGCTGCAGTAGCACTACTCATTTAGGATGCTGACAAATTAACTCTGGGACAGCAAATAACTGTGGAAGCCCCTCACTCTCTTGAAAGCACTATTTGTCAGCCCCCAGACCTCTGGATTGCAAATGCCTGGATGACTCACTACCAGAGTCTGCTCCTGACTGAAGGGGTCATGTTTGCTCCTCTTGCTATTCTCAATCCTGCCACCTTTCTGCCTGAAACGGACATCTCCTCACCCGGACACTGCTGTGCAAACATTCTTGCAGAGGAAATTGGGATTCAAAGTGATCTACGTGACCAGCCATGGCCAGGTGTTCCAAGACAGAAGCAGTTTCCTAGTGTAAAGTAAGAGGATGGCAGGGGCTGCACTGGTAGATGGTAAGCGAGATGTGTGGGCTGGCGGCCTGCAGGAAGGTAAGTGAGCTCAAAAAGCTGAATTAATTGCCCTGACTCAGGCCCTTTAGATTGCTGAAGGGCAGTCCATCAATATTTACACGGATAGCAGGTATGTTTTTGCTACAGCCCATGTCCACGTTGCCATGTATAGGCAAAGAGGGTTGCTGACGTCAGCAGGCAAGGACATAAAAAATAAAGAGGAGATTCTGAGCCTCCTTGAGGCTATTCATCTGCCTGCCAAAGTGGCCATTATACATTTTCCTGGACATCAAAAAGGACACAATGCTGTGACAAGGGGTAAAAACATTGCTGATGTTAAAGCTAAACAGGCTGCACTTGTCCCTAAGATACTGCCCTTCAGACTCAATACTGCCCTTCAGGACGCAACAGATGGAACCTCTCCAGGCCCTAAGATACTGCCCTTCAGGACTCAATACTGCCCTTCAGGACTCAACAGATAAAACCTCTCCAGAAAGTTGCTCTCCCAGAACCACAAAAAGAAGGAGAAAGATTTTTGGAAAATATACAATACTGTCCCACCTGGGAGTCAAACACTTCAAACACTGGTAAAAGCTTCTACTTTTTATGTTTTAAGACTCACTGATGTTGCAGAAGCAATAGTTAAGAACTGTGTACCATGCGCCATGACTAATGCAGGACATTCAAGATATGCTCCAGGGAGAAGACTAGGAGGAGATCGCCCTGGAGCCTATTGGGATGTCGATTTTATTGAAGTAAAGCCAGCTAAGTATGGTAATAAAAATATTTTAGTTTGTATAGACACGTTTTCAGGATGGGTGGAGGCCTACCCAACAACAACAACAACAACAAAAAAGAAAATTCCAATGCTGTGGTTAAGAAAATCCTAGAAGAAATTTTCCACGGTTTGGAATATCTAAGGTAATTGGGTCTGGCAAAGGACCCACCTTTGTTGCCCAGGTAAGTCAAGGACTGGCCATCCAACTAGGGGTTGATTGGAAATTACATTGTGTTTATAGACCCCAGAGTTCAGTCTAGGTAGAAAGGAAAAAAAAAAAAAAAGAAACTTGACTAAATTGACCTTAGATACCCACGGTGGGAATAACTGGACAGCTCTCCTTTCCTTTGCCTTTTTCCAAGTCAGGAACACACTGGGAACATTTAAACTCACTCCATTTGTAATCCTGTATGGGGGAGGGGGTCTCCCCCGCTTACTGAAGTGAGACAGTGTTATATCCTTTAAAATTTAACCCTGGTTCTTCCTTGTTTACACTCATGAAAGCCCTAGAACTAGTAAGAAACACTGCCTGAGAGCAGCTCAAGGAGGCCTACGAACAAAGAGATTTGGTGGTACCACACCAGCTCCAGGTGGGAGATGCAGTTCTCGTCTGACAACATCCAGCTGAGAATCAATAACCTTGTTAGAAAGGCCCTTGAATCATGCTGCTGACCACTCCCACTGCTATCAAAGTAGAAGGCATCTCTCCTTAGATTCATGCCTCTCATGTAAAGCGAGCTCCTGAAGAATAAATCCTCTTAGTTGACCACACTCATTTTTATTCTGATATAGCTTCAGGTCAGGGATGGTGATTTCTCCTGAAGTTCTTTTATTGTTAATTATTTCCACTATTCTAATTTTTTTGTTTTTGTTTTTCCAGATGAATTTAAGAACTGCACTTTCCAAATCTTTGAAGATTTATGTTACAGTTTTGTTGAGGATTGTGGTTTTTTTTTTATAGATTACTTTTGGTTGGATTGTCATTTTTACTATGTTAATTCTACAAATCCAAAACATGGGAGATCTCTGTGTTTTCTCAATTCTTCTTCCATATCTTTCTTGAGAGACATAAAAATTTTTTCATACATATTTCACAGTACACTAATCAGAATGCCCAAGATCAAAAATTCATCAGTTGGAAAGGAGTAGAGAAAGAAAAACACTTCTCCATAATGTTGTTTGGATTTCAAAGTGGTAGATCCACTCTGGAAATCCATCTGGAGGTTCCAAGATTATTGGAAATATATCTACCTGAAAACCCAGAAAACCACTCTTGGTCATATACCCAAAAGATACCCTACTATGCCACAAGGGTATGTGCTCTATTATGTTCATAGAAGTCTTATTTATAATAACAAGACAGTGCAAACAACCCAGATGTCCCACAATGAAAGAGTATATACAGAAAATGTGTTCCATTTACACAATGGACTACTACTCTGCTATTAAAAATGAACATATCATGAATGTTGCTGGAAAATCCATGGAAGTAGAAAATATCATCGAGAGTGAGGTCAGCCAGATTCAAAAGGACATTCATGGTTTGTACTCACTAAAAGTTCATATTATTCAAAAAAGTACTGAATACTCTGGATGCAACCCACAGGACTCAAGAAGTTTAACAGTCCGAAGGGCCCAAGTGAGGATATTTCAAACCCACTTGGGAGCAAAAGAAAGCACTCACAGAGCAGGGGACAAAAGGGAGGGAGGAGATAGAGAGGCAAAATTGGGAAAATGATGAGGTATTGGGCAGGGAACATCACTGAATCTCTGATAGTCAGCAGACCTAATTGAAACAGGCATTCTCAGGAGGTAGAAGGTGGGGGAACCCCCAGAATGCACAGTAGATCTGGGATGTAAGAGACTCTCAAAACTCAAAGGGAGGGACCTTCCTATGCTCTACAGTATGGAGAGGGATCTTGTAGTTCCCACTTCCGGTGGATGGACAGGACATGAAATGGTGAGATGCAGTTGACAACTCACAGTCAAAAATCTGACCAAGGATTGTTCCTCTTTGAAGGGTAAAAATGGAGAAGATAATGAGAGAAAGGAGGTCCATTGACAGGCCCATATTGGGATCCAGTGCACAGTGAGGCTGGGAATCATGACACTCTCTATTGATGCTGTGGTGTGTATGCCAAAAGGAGCCTAGCAAGGCTGTCTGCTGAGAGACTTACCAATTACCTGAAAGAGTCAGATGTAGATACTAGCTGACCAATAGACAGAAGTTGGGGACCCCTGCAGTTGAATTAGGGAAAGGCTGGAAGAAACTGAAGAGAAGGACGACCTGTAAAAAGATCATAAGTCTCAATTACCCACGATAACAGAGACCTGTCAGACACTGAACAACCAACCAGGCAACGTATATCACCTGATGTGATAGGAGGCCCCGACACATATACATCAGATTACATACAGACATTCTGGTCTGTCCTGAATGAGAGAAGATGCAACTAATTCTTGAGAGACTTGAGGCCACAGAGAATAGGGAGGTGTAGTGGATTGAGAGTAGTTGTGAGGACATCCTCCTAGATATGGGAGGGAGGGGGGAGCAGGGGAAAGAGGTAAGTGATGGAGAACAGTTTGGTGTCAGACTAGGATAGGAATGAAATGTGAAGTTTTAAAATGATTTAAATAATAAAAAAAGAAAAGAAAAATTACTTCAGACCAAGTTCTCTTCTGAACATTGATGAAAAATCCTCAATAAAAGACTCATAAACTGAATCTAGGAACTAATCAAAAATATCATCCAAAATAATTGTGGTAGATTAGAAAGGAGATGGCTACAAGCAAAATTGGATGGATGAGCAGTTAGGCATTCCAAAGAGCAAATGGTGCTAGACTAACCTCCCTAAGCTATCTCCCTCTATTCTCTGGGACTGGTTGTTGCTAGTCTATTTCTGTTTGTCCTTATATATCAGATTGATATTCCCCAAGTGTTGTTCCTCCATGCCCAGAACCCTTATTTTTATTCTTACACCTGAGCAAGCTTCCTTTCATTTTCAGCTGATCTGCTCAGTTTTCAATATTAGAGAGCATCTCAGCAGAGCTTGCAGCTCTATAACCCTGCCACTCCCACTGCTGCTTTCCAACTAGCTGTTCTGGACCCATCACATGTTCACCTGCAACTTTACTCCAAGATGATTTGGCGGGAATCAGGTCCCTACCCCTGCTTCCTAAATGAGTTTTAGAAATAGTAAAATTGAGCTTTGTTCAGAATATTGTTTTAGCTACATCTTTCTCTTCTTGGCCTAGCTCCCTGTTCTCTTCCAGGTTTCCAAGATTCCTTTCCAGATTAGAACCCAGACATGTGAGTGGCTGGCCAGACACAACACATTTGAATTGGTACTTGTGTGTGAATTACACATCTACATGCTCAGAGGCTGTCAGGAGTATAATCTGTTTCACACTCAGCAAAACTGAGTCTAGGAGGCTAAAGGCAAGCTAATGGCTAACAGAAAGAAGGTATTGAAACAAAGTTGCAGAGTGTTGAGTCCTGAAACAATGAAAGGCAGAGATGACCATGCCTTAAGTGCTTCTCTCTCTGACAGGCAAATACCAAACAGAAGTCAATCTCTTTCTTGATCCCTTGAGGTTCTATGCCCCTTCAGGGTTCTCATTCTCTAAGCTCTGCATGCATGCCCGACATGACTAGGTCATGTTTTGTCTTCTGCTGATCAGAGGAAAGATTTGTCCTGCTTTAGAGCCAGGCCCCAGGAAGTTAGAACCCAATAAAAGCAGACCTAATGATTTATATGAACTCAGGCTGTGTCCTTTATTATCATAGCACAAGGAATGCTAAAATATGGATAGTTATGGTGAATTTGATTTTGGCTCATTTCCACAAGACTCTAGGTGGTTGTGTAAAGGTTTCTCTTGGCTGCATGAGCTTTGCTAATTTAGATATCTGAAGCCTTATGTCATGGACCTTGGCCCACAAAAATCCTGATTCCTTTTCTCCAGTTTTTTCCAGCATGAATCCTAGATACTGCTGAAATATTACTTCTGAGTCAGACATTGAGCAAAATTTTGTGTATGAGACCTTACAAGAGAGCTTTATACAATGCCCAATCTACCTTCAAGATAAACAGTTCAGATCAGATCTACCTTTACTGGGATCTTCCATATTCTCTGCCCAGAAATCACTCTATTTTCCCCAGGACCACTTTTTCTTTTCTCAGCTGGAAGTCTAGATTACTTCTGCCTCTCTCTGATCTCTATGCTCCCCATTCTCTCTCCCAAGTAGATGCTTCAGAGATGAATCATCTCTATAGAAAGGGTCTGAATGATTTAAGAGAAGTTCAAGTTGCTACAACAGTAGTGGTATCAGAGTGGATGACCAGAACTCTCCAGGTTACAACAGACTATTCAGAGAAGGGACTGCAGATATCGTGGTGAATTGTGGAGAGCCGGTACATGCTGCGAGCAATCGCCTCCATGCCGCCAGTAATCTCTGAGAAGAGCCATGTGTGCCGGGAGCAATCACCATTATAAGATGGTGCGGGCCTCTGCTGTGCCTAAGTAGTAAACAAGCCTTGTACGCAGGTGCGAGAGTGAACTCACTCCTAGTCACTCCCATTCTCGGGGTGTAATAGTGGGGTGATGGGCAAGCAATGAATCAGGAGCAGTCACGCCATATCAGGTGCTGAAATGTCACGCTGTGGGTTATAAAAGCAGCGACATTTTTCTGGTTCGGGATCTTCCTGAGAAGCAAGCAATAAAGCTCTTGCCGCGGAAAATTCTGGTTTGTTGCATCTTTCTCGCCGGTCAAGCGGGACGCAATAAGTGGTGACGAAACCCGGAAACTGTCATCACACCAGCGCAAGGAAGATACTTCGTTTGCGGGGCAGAATCAGAACCGTGGGACAAAAGGCTCTACAAGTTACGTACAATCTTGAAATTTCTCCAGAGTTAGAAGCCCTTTTGATTGTTTGCACGGCGATTACACTTTTCCTTTCAGTTTCGTTTTGTTTCCACCACTGGAACTGCTGACTGGTTCTTAGTCGTGGTCAGGCCTGGACAGCGGCAGTATGGGTATCTCCCATTCTATAGTAGTGGCCTTATGCTTGGTCCTGAAGCAGTGTGGCCTAAAAATCGCCATGAAGACCTTAGAGGGATTTGTCAGAGAGATAGACGGTGTTGCACCATGGTATGCTTGCTCATTGTCATTAACTGTCGCCTCTTGGGACAAATTGAAAGGAGATCTAGTTAGTGAACAGCAGAAAGGCAAACTTAAAGCAGGGATTAGGCCGCTATGGAAATTGGTGAAATCGTGTTTAACAGATGAGAATTGTCAGAAAATGGTAGAAGCAGGTCAGAAAGTTCTGGACGAAATTCAAGAAAGTCTATCAGAGGTAGAGCGGGGAGAGAGAGTAAAAGTAGAGAGGAAACAAAGTGCACTGAAGAATTTAGGCCTTTCCACAGGCCTTGAGACTGAGAAAAAAGGAATGTCAGGGAAAATATCTGGGGAGAGATTAGAAAAAGGGATGGAAAGGGAGAGAAGAAGGGAGATCGAGCTGGAGAGTCACATAAGGAAAGGAGCCTCTACCTGCCACTAGATGAGTTTAAGCAGCTAGCTGTCAGTAGCTCAGAATCAGATAAGGAACTTAGCTCCTATGAGGAAACAGACTTAGAGAAGAAAGTGACAGGCTGTGAGGGAGAAAGATACCAGTCAGATGAAAGACGAGTTAATCAGTTACAGAATAACACGAAAGCAAGTAGAGACAAATGTCAAATCGTTGCACGGTCTTCGGATATGCAACTTTAGGGTTCTAGTGCACCTCCGCCTTATGTGCAGAGGCACCATTCGGAGCCTTATGTGCAGAGGTATCATTCAGACTTATTTATTCCAAAAGAGGACAGAGGAAGATGCAACAGGCATTTCCAGTTTTTGAAAGAGCTGAGGGAGGGCGTGTTCATGCTCCAGTAGAATATATACAGATTAAGGAGCTTGCAGAAGCAGTCTGTAATTATGGAGTCAGTGCGATTTTCACTGTAGCACAAGTTGAAAGGCTCGCGACTCATGCTATGACTCCTGGTGATTGGCAGACTGTAGTAAAAGCTGCAGCCCCCAGTATGGGGATGTATCTTGAATGGAAAGCTTTGTGGCAGGACTCCTGTAAGACGCAGGCAAGGGCCAATGCCACCATGGAAGGAGACCAAAGGACATGGACGTTCGAATTGCTTACATGTCAGGGACAGCATGCTGCTAACCAAACAGATTATCATTGGGGAGCGTACGCCCAGATCTCAGCTGCCACTGTTAAAGCATGGAAGGCACTCTCTAAGAAGGGAGAGGCAAGTGGTCATTTGACCAAGATCACTCAGGGGTCCCAGGAGTGGTACTCAGATTTTGTGACTAGAATGACAGAGGCAGCAGATTTGGAGATACAGAAGCAGCTATGCCTTTAATTGAACAGTTGATATATGAACAGGCTGCCCGGGAATGCAGGGCGGCTATTACACCTAGAAAAAGCAAGGGACTGCAGGACTGGTTGAAGGTTTGCCGTGAACTTGGAGGGCCACTCACTAATGCCGGTTTAGCAGCTGCCATTCTACAATGGCAAAAATGCCCTGACATGGCTGAGCTCAAACTCTGCTATAATTGTGGCAAACCGGGACACTTAAAAAAGGACTGTAGAGCCCTTGTCAAAAGGAGAGTGCCAGGATTGTGCACTAAGTGTGGAAAAGGATATCATTGGACTAGTGCTTGTCGTTCAATCAGGAACATTCGAGGCAGGCCCCTGCAGCCAGGATTCCCTCAAACAGTAGATCATGACACCATTTCAAAAAACCAGTACAGGGCCCTCAGGTCTCAGGGCCCGAAAACATACGGGACCTCGACAGGCGAAAAGTGGACCCCACAGTCCGCAGGGCAACAGAAGGCTCAGCTGGATTGGACCTCCATACCACCACCCAATTCATGCTGATCCCTCAAATGGGAGTGCAGCCTATTCCTACTGACTATAAAGGACCTCTGCCATCCGAGAGTGTCGGCCTAATATTGGGCAGTGCTTCCCTTACACTACAAGGTCTTATTGTTCACCCTGGAGTTGTAGATCAAGATTATGAAGGGGGACTTCAAGTTCTCTGTTCCTGTCCTCAGGGTGTCGTTTCTATTTCACAAGGAGATAGAATAGCTCAGTTAGTAATTCAGCCAAGCCTACATGGCTGTTTTCCCTCTTCTGGTGTCCCTCAAGCTGCCAGAGGGATTGGTTCTACTGGAAATGATTAGGCTTATTTAATAATGCCTTTAGATTCCAGGCCTTCTTTAGAGTTAGTTATAGAAGGGAAACAATTTAAGGGGATTTTAGACACAGCAGCAGACAAAAGTATTATTTCTTCTCACTGGTGGCCGAAAACTTGGCCAGTTATTCAGTCATCACATTCTTTGCAAGGTTTAGGTTATCAGTCCTGTCCCATTATTAGTTCCCGTTCTTTGAGCTGGACAGCGCCTGAAGGTCAAATGGGACGATTCACTCCTTATGTCTTACCACTCCCAGTAAATCTCTGGGGGAGAGACATCTTACAGGCACTAGGACTGACCTTAACTGATGAATGCTCGCCACAAGCTGTTCAAATGATTAAGAAAATGGGCTATAAAGAAGGAAGGGGATTAGGAAAAGGAGAGCAGGGTAAACTTGAACCTATCCCTCAAAAAGGTAATAATGGGAGACAAGGTTTGGGTTTTTTCTAGAGACAGCTGTTGAGGGTTCCATGCCCATACCATGGCTTACAGAGGAAGTTGTATGGGTTCCTCAATGGCCTCTCTCCTCTGAAAAATTACAAGCAGCCACAAAACTAATTTCTGAACACTTGGGTCATTTAGAGCCTTCTACCTCACCCTGGAATACACCTATTTTCGTAATTAAGAAAAAATCTGGCAAATGGCGCTTATTACATGATCTTAGAGCAATTAATGCACAAATGCGTCTGTTTGGACCAGTTCAGCAAGGGCTAGCATTACTTTCTGCCTTAACCAAAAATTGGGAAATTATAATCATAGACATTAAAGATTGCTTTTTCTCTATACCTTTATGCCCTCAAGATAGGCAAAGTTTTGCGTTTACCATCCCAGACATTAATCATTTAGAGCCGGATCAAAGATACCAATGGAAGGTCCTACCTCAGAGGATGGCGAATAGCCCCACCATGTGTCAACTGTATGTACAATTGGCACTTAAGTCAGTTAGAGAACATTTTCCATCATTAAAGGTGGTAATTTATATGGATGACATTTTGATTTGCCATAAATATTCACAGTTATTGCAAGATGCATACCCTATATTAATAAAAACGTTAGGGCAATGGGGATTGCAGGTGGCCACCGAAAAGGTGCAAGTTGCTCGAATGGGAGCCTTCCTAGGGTCACTCATTTATCCTGACAAAATTGTTCCTCAAAAATTAGAGATTCACAAAGACCAACTACATACCTTGAATGATTTTCAAAAATTGTTAGGAGATATTAATTGGCTGAGACCATTTTTGAAAATTCCATCAGCAGAATTAAATCCATTATTTGACATATTAGAGGGAGATACCCATATCTCCTCCCACAGAGCACTTAGCCCAGCTGCATGTCAAGCTTAACAAACTGTAGAAAAGGCCCTACAAGATGCTCAATTACAACGCATTGACGAGTCAAAGTCATTTGAATTGTGCATATTAAAAACGGCACAGTTACCAACAGTGGTCTTATGGCAAAATGGGCCCTTGCTGTGGGTCCATCCTAATGCTTTCCCTACAAAATTCATTGAGTGGTATCCTAATACAGTTGCTCAACTTGCACTTAGGGGGATAAAAGCAGCCATTACTTATTTCGGGAAAGAACCTTATATACTGTGAGAGTATACAACCGAGAGGAAATTTATGTCATAGGGGTTAGGATAATATCCTCTGATCTAAATTGTTATGATCATGTCTTAATAGCTATGTATCTTAGTACCTGAAAACTATTTCCCTACATTCATTTGCTTATTCATGATTGGAATATATATTGTACGCTTTCTCATTTCGTGGTATGTTAAATTTGGAACTTGGTATGAAACTGTTAATAATCCGAATGTGCAGTCTTCAATTGCATTATATATGCCTTAAACACCAAGACGGAAGGAAATGAATATAATAAATCTTTTTTTTTTGCCATGTAATACAAACTTATTCAGAAAACCTACTGAAAGACCCCCGCGGGGAGTCCCTTCTCAGGGAAGCACGCACCCCATAGGACACTGAGGCCGAACTCGCTGTAACTATACAAGACTTTAATGGCACACAAACACACAAACAACAAAGGATCACTCAAGCCAGCGTGCTGGGGATGATACTCATGCACCGCACAGGGGGCAGGGGAGTTCAACCCCAGCCCAAACTTTTTACAGGCTTATAAAGGCAAAAACCACAAACCAAAAACAGGGGAGCCAAAAGAATTCGCACCATTACACATAATTGGCTTATTTAAATGGCGGCGGGATGATTACAAATTAACAAGGTAATATGTGCCTGCTAAGATGTAGAAAGACACAAGGGCTTGGGACTTCTCGAGGTCAGCAGGGCACCTGGTCAATGTAGGAAGTAGCTGCCCGGGAGGCGCCATCCTGCACGTGGCCATATGGTCCGTTCTGATAGCAGTGACTAGTTCCTGCATTCTCTTTTTCATCTTTTATGGCTGGACATTCTTAGCTACAGGGTGGGTTTGGCTGTGCCTGGACCCACCTGGGTCTATTCTTCAGCCCTGAATTTCTTGAACTTAGATACCACAATGCTATAAGACCCAAAATTATAAGTTTTTGCTGTTCATTTGCCACTTCTTTTAGTGGATAGCTCTAATTTTAGAACGACCTTTCTTCTTGTTGAAGAGTCTGATATTGCTGTCTGAGGACCATGACTTGTATGGTGTTTATTTTATCTTTAACAAAAGCAACCAGCTTATTTAAAATACATGGCCCAAAAGAAAGCAGGAGAAAAAGAAATAATCAGAGGGCCTGCCAGGGTAGATATCAGTGTCGTAAAACAGGGAGACCTGTTAAACCAATTTTCATACCATCCTTAATATGCTTCTCTTTCTTTGCTTCGTTTTTCTAACCTTTCTCTGAGCTTATCCATGGAGTCCCTGATAAGACCAGAATGGTCTACATAAAAACAACACTCTTCTTTTACTGCGGAACAGAGTCCACCTTTTTTGAGAAAAAGTAGATCTAGCCCCCTCCTGTTCTGTAGCACTACCTCTGATAGTGAGGTCAAAGATTCTTCAAGTTTGGTGATGGACTGCTCTAGTGCTCCTAGGTCTGCATCCATAGCTGTTGTGCAATTCATGAAAATAGTGGGGGGTCTGTATCAAGGCAGTTGTGCCTGTGCTGACCCCAGCTGCTGTTCCTAGACCCAAAAGGACTGCTAAGGTCATGGTAATGGGTTCCCTTTTATACTGGGTCCAGTGGTTGAATCCATTGACAAAAAACTGTCTTCATGATACAGAAGCCTCGGAACACTCTGAACTAAACGACAATAATCTTTAGAAGTATTAAAAACAGAAGTAAATACACAGGGAGTGAGTCCAGTGTTGCAAGCCCATACTGTGTCTAAGGGAGGAACTAAGTACTAACCTCTATTATTGGAAGACTGGAGATGATGAGTCTGATTACAGAGGTACCGTTTGTCATGTGGGACTTGTTCCAGGCAAAGTCCATTTCCCGAGACAGCTGCTAATGTTAGTTTTCTGTTTTCTCCCCAAGGACACTGAGAATTGTCCTCAGCCTTATTGTATGTCCTGACTTGAGCAACTCCCTCATAACATGGGGGATTGGAGGCATAACACAGCCAACAAGACTTAGTGATGTTGGGATTGGTACAACTGAGTACCAAAAAGCCCCCTGTACCAGACTAAACAGACAGTTTTCAGAATCTGGGGGAGTAGGGGCAATGTAAGTTTCATGTCTGAGGAAGAGGTATAGACTTCTGTTGGAATAGCTGGACCAACTAGGGTAGGTCCGGGAAAGGTAGGTCTGGGAAGGGGCATTGGAAGTTTTTTAACAAGAACGTGGTTAGGTCTTACTGCCTGGGTTGGGGGACACTTCATCTTTAGCCGAATCTTAAATGTGAATCCAGGGCCTGTCCCTGTCACATAAAATGTTAGGCCCCACTGTCTTCCCTTTATCCAATCTTTTTTGTCTCTTTTGCTTTTTGAGTAAAAGTGATGTTTAAGGAATCATGGCCCTTATTTCATCTGGATACTATAATAATATCGAGCTAGAGGATGGGTCCCAATGAGTGGTACCAGTGGTTTCACATCTCTACTGACTACAGAAGATGCCCTCTATTCCCCCACACCACCAAGCCTCTTTTTTATTTACCCTGTCCCTGGGACAGACATAAAAGGGCTCCTGACCAAGTCTCCTCTGTTTAGACCTACTACTACAGCCTGGTATATCTGCAATGTACTTTCCTTGGGAACTTAACCCCTGGTGATATGGCAGCTTGTGATAGATTACCTCATCTTGGGGCACCGTTTCATGTGACTATTCAGGGATATCCCAGGCGTCTAATCCATCTATCAGGGCACAGATTTCAGGAAACAGAGGGGGCCACCATGTATAAGGGGGGGCCACCTTTGAAGTACTCCATACAGTATCTCCAGCTTGAGAGATGACCTCCCATGTCAGGGTCATAAGAGTGTGAGGATTATTACCCAAGGTTGGGGTACTGCGAAGGCACAGTTTAAGAGAATTATCAGTAGTGGCCACTGTCCAATTTTCTCCGAGGTCGTCTTCATCCTGGTTGGGTGCCTTTTTTTATGTGGGATGTGTGGATCCAGGTGGCGATCCTGTCTACCTTTGCGACCTTGGCGGTGGTCAGCAGCACTAGATAAGGTCCCTTCCACCGGGGCTCAAGCATGCCAGCTCAATGTTGTCAGACCAGAACTGAGTCCCCGACCTGGAACCCGTGGGGCACTGCAGTGGTCCCTGGTGTGTAGGCTTCTTTGATCTGGTCCCAGATCTGTGTTTTGACAACTTCTAAGGCCTATAATGGGTAAACAGAGAAGAGGGTGAGGAAGAGTCATCACTGGAATCCAATATCCCATCAGACTTGGTCAAGGCGGGTGGTCCCCCATGTAGAATTTCATAAGGAGTAAGGCCGAAACATCCAGGTGTGTTTCGGGCCCTAAGGAGCACAAAGGGAAGGAGGGTCACCCAGTCTTTACCACTGGTCTCAATAGCTAATTTAGTTAGGGTTTCTTTTAGAGTCCTGTTCATTCCTTCTACCTATACTGATCTCTGGGGTCTATAAGCACAATATAACTTCCAATTGTTCCCCAATTGTGTGGCTCATTCCTGACTTACCTGGGCAACAAATGCAGGCCCATTATCCAAGCAAATTACCCTGGGGATCCCAAACTGGGGTAGGATCTCTTCAATGATCTTCTTGGTCACCACCTGAGCAGTTGCAGACTTGATGGGGAAGGCTTCTACCCGTCCTGAGAAAGTGTCTATGAAAACTAGTAACTCTTTATTACCATATTTTCCATGTTTAATCTCAGTGAAGTCTATTTCCTAGTAAACTCCAGGTCTATCCCCCCGTTGTCATTTTTCTTGTTCATTAAAGGGGCGTGCAGCATTAATTAGGGCACACACTTGCAGGATTTAGTTACTTGTTCGTCTAGTAGCCTGAGCACATAATAGTTTGAGGACTGGATTAAATCACACAATTTCTTTGCCCCCAGATGTGTCAGGGGATGGATGCCTTTTACATATGCCTTTCCTTCTCTATAGGGCAAAATAATTGTTCCTTCTTTTGTTCTTGCAATCCCATGGTAGCTAAATCCTTTGGACTTCCCTTGTTCTTCAAGATCTTCAATCATCTCATAATCTTTGGAGGTGTATTCAAAACTGATCTCTGGGGTTCCTTTTGGTTCTTCTATAGTCTCTAGAGGCAGCGCAGGGATGCCTTGTACCACCTGTTTGGCCGCCCAATCTGCCATCTGATTTCCCTGGGCTACAGGACCTTGCCCCTTTGATGGCCAGGGCAGAGGATGATGGCCACTTTCTTGGGCATGTGTATAGCCTCTAGGAGAGCCAAGATTTCTTCTTTATATTTGATTTCCTTGCCTGCCGAAGTAAGTAGCCCCCTTTGTCTATAGATGGCCCCATGAATGTGGTCTGTTGCAAAAGCATAGTGGCTGTCAGTGTAAATATTGATTGCCTTACCTTCTGCCAGCCGCAGAGCTTTAGTTAGCATCAGGAGCTCAGCCTTCTGAGCCCAAGTTCCTTCTGGAAGGCTACTTGCCCAAATTACCTGTTTTCTGTCAACCACTGCCTCTCCTGCTCTTTATTTTCCCTCTACCACAAAGCTGCTACCATCTGTGTACCAGTCAGGCACACCTGGCCAAGTTCGATCAGTCAGATCCTTTCTCGATCAAGTTTCTTCAGCCAGGATATCAGCACATTGGTGTACCCAGGTGGAGTCATCCATCTCGGGGAGGAGGGTGGTAGGATTGAGGATGGCAGGTGGGGTAAAAGTCACTCGGTCATTTAGCAACAGGCTCTGGTAGTGGGTCATCTGGGCATTTGTCATCCAATGGTCAGGGGGCTGTCTTACAATACTCTCTAACACATGGGGAGCGAATACAGTCACATGCTGACCTAGAGTAAGCTTGTCAGTATCTTTAACAAGTAGGGCTACTGCAGCGATGGCTTTTAGGCAGGAGGGCCATCCACTGGCAACTGGGTCCAATTTTTTTTGACAGGTAGGCCACTGGCCGCTTCCAGGGTCCCAGAGTCTGAGTCAGGACTCTGCGGGCTACTCCAGCTGGCTCATCAACGTATACGGTGAAATGCTTAGTCAAATCTGGCAGGGCCAAAGCCTGGGCTGCAATCAGAGAAGCCTTTATGCTGTTAAAGTCTTTTTGGTGTTCCTCTGTCCAGGTGAACGGGACGTTTTCTTTAGTGAGTGGGTACAGAGGGGCCGCCAACATTGTGGACCCTAGTATTCAGAGTCTACAAAAGCCTGCCTTTCCCAGAAACTCAAGTACTTGTCACAGAGTGGTGGGGGTTGGGATCTGCATCACAGTCTTCTTTCGAGCTTCAATGAACCACTGCTTTCCTTCTCGGAGGGTGTATACTAGGTAGGTCAAGTCCATAGGACATAGCTGAGCTTTCTTAGTGGTATACCAATTCACTTTTTTCATTTAGAAGCTTTTTGGTCTCTTCAAGGCACAGTTCCTGGGTTGAAGCTGCAAGGATTAAATCATCTACGTACTCCAGGAGAGACATTTGGGGGTTCTGTTCCCTAAAGGGCACAAGGTTGTGGTGGACCACTTCATCAAAAAAAGTGGGTGAGTTTTTGAACCCCTGTGGCAGCCTAGTCAAGGTTAGCTGACCCGTATATCCTCCTTCAGGGTCTCGACACTCAAAAACACACAGAAGTTGACTGCTCAGGTGTAATCTGAGACAGAAAAAGGCATCTTTTAAATCCAGGACTGTTTACCAGGACCGTTCAGGTGGTAAGGAACTTAGCAAGTTGTGAGGGTTGGGCACAGTTGGGTGAATGTCCTGTACCCGTTTATTGACTTCTCTTAAGTCCTGGACAGGCAGATAGTCATTTGTCCCAGGTTTACACACTGGCAGGAAGGGGGTATTCCAATGGGACTGGCACGGGACCAATATACCCTGTTATAGCAGTCTCTGGATATGTGGTCGAATGCTGTTTTTAGCCCCTTGACTCATGGGGTATTGCCTGACTGAAACAGATTTGGCAGCCACTTTTAGCTCGACTATGTTGGGTGGCACTTGCCTAGCTAATTCCATCCCAGCCTGCTCTGCCCAAACCTCTGGAAAAGCTGTCAACCATTCTTTAAAGGGTAAAGTCTCAGACTTCTGTTCGTGGAGGTGATATTGTTCTTCTAAATTTAAAACTAAGCATGCCACTGGATTCTTCTTCCATGATACCTCAGGTCCGTCAGAAGTAAACTGGACTTGTGCTTTCAATTTTTTCAAAAGGTCCCTGCCTAGCAGGGTGCTGGGCACTCAGGTATCACAAGAAAAGAATGTGTCACTTTATTTTTTCCTATGTCTAAAATCCTTTTGGTTGTCCAGGGATAAAGCTTGCTACCAGTGGCTCCCATAACTAAAATCTTCTTTGATCCTAATTGTCCTAAAGCTTCAGTCAAGACTGATTATTCAGCTCGTTTGTCTATTAGAAAATTAACGGGGGTCCCCTCCACAGAGTGAGTTACCCTAGGCTTGGGGAGGGGGACCGAGCCCCGACTTCCCTGGTCTTCTTCAAGGGCCAATACTTTGGGGCCCCTCTGCTTCTTCTTTGGGCAGTCTCTGGCCTAATATTCTTTTTTCTTGCAGGATGTGCATTGGTCTTTCTCAAGTGGCGGTCTCTGTTCTCCTGGGGGTCTTCTTGCCCTGTTGGGCAGGTACCCTGACTGACCCTTCTATGAACTTTCTCCACCTACCACTGCGGCCAAAATCTTAGTCAAGTTCCTATCCTGCTGGCGTTCATGCCGGTTTTCTCTTTCCTCTACCTCTTTCTCTTCTCTCTCTTGCTTTTCTTCCTCAGTCTCTCTCTTGTGGTACACTTTCTCAACTTATTTTACTAAATCCTGCAGAGTATAATATTGGAGCCCCTCTAACCTCTGTAAATTTCTCTTAATATCAGAGGCAGACTGACCAATGAAAGCTATGGCTACAGCTGCCTGCTGTCCCTCCAAAGAGGGATCAAACGGGGCATATCTCCTATAAGCCTCCATTAGTCGTGCTAAGAAAACGGAGGGCAGCTCCATTGAACCATGAAGGACTTCTCTTACCTTGGCCAAATTGGTGGGTCGCTGTGTGGCCCCCTCTATCCCTGCCACTAGAGTCCAGCAGTAGACTGTGAGACGCTCCCTATCTTTCACAGTATTGAACTCCCAGGCAGAACGGGCCAAGGGGAAAGCTGCATTTATAAGGTTGGGGAGATTAGTGGGGGTCCCATCTGGTCCTGGGATGATTTTTTCTGGCTTCTAGCAGGATCCTCTCTCTCTCTTCAGTTGTAAAGGAGACCTGAAAAAGTTGCTGGCAGTCATCCCAAGTGGGCTGGTAGGAGAACATTAGGAACTCAAGGAGTCCTTTTAAGCCTGAGGGATTCTATGAGAAAGAGGAGTTATACATATCTGTTATACATATCTGCCAACATATCTACCAATGAAAATGGCCAGTACTGCAATGGGACTAACTGCCCGGGGCAGGGGCAGGTCCTCCTACATAAGCTCTTAAAGGCAAAGCAACAGTGGAATCTGGTTTAGATTCACTTCCCTCTGAAATATGGCCTTCGCAGCTAGGAGTCCCTCCCACCGGTCCTGTCACAGAGGCCACCCTGGGGTCTGCTGGGGTGGGCACCTGTGAGTGACCAGGATTAGAATTTCTTTGGGGGTAAGGGGGTGAGAAGGAGTCAAGGAAAAAGGCATCATCAATTTCAGGATAGATCCTCAGGGGGGCCGATGGAACGTGCTCTGGCAGACCTGCAGGCATCATTTTCGGTTTCATGGCTACTGCCACCATCGCTGCCTCAGCTCCGGAAGTCCAGGAACACAGTCAGGGTGGCAGATTTTGTACCAGGTCCTGCCACACAATTATATACGGCACCGGATCAGGATGCCCTCCTGCGGTCTGAAAAATAAATATACACCTAGAATAAAAGGCAGGCTAAAATTTCCCTGCGAAGGCCAGCCCACACTGAAAGCTGGCCATTTAGAGGAGCAAAAAGTTTGCCAAGGTCCCTTCTTGACATTGAAGGAAAGATTGTTGGCCCTAGTCATAACGTCTGTCCAATGGTTCTGAGTAAGTGTTAGTGGGGTCGTCACAGTCTTTCCCACGTTAAGCTCTGTCACACACATGATAAAAACGATTACAAAGGCTACAAGACTCAAAAACAAAACCAGTCGCCTACTCTGTGTCAACCAGAGTTCCTGAAAAGAATCAGAAGGCCTAGTAACAGGTCTCAGAAAGAGATCGTCAAGGAGAAAATTTATCTCCTGACTTTTCCCAAGGGGGTTCACTAGGCATTCCTGGCCCTGCCCCTGACTTCCCTGAACGTCTCCCAGGGCGAACAAATGGTGGACCCCTAGACACATCTGTCTTTATCCACTTTGCTCTCCCTTCAAAGCGCTGTCTCATAAGAGCATTTGCAAAACTGAAACTGTGATCTCACAAGATTTTCAGACAGAATATAGAGACAAAACCAAGACAAGATAGAGGGCCTTACCTCCAATTGGGTCTAGGACCCCTGGGTGGTCACGCACTTCCCGGCCAATGCACCACATGAAAGACCCCTTCAGTGAGTCCCTCTTCAGGGAGGTGCGCACCCAGTAGGACACTGAGGCGGAACTCGCTGTAACTATACAAGCTTTAATCTCACACAAACACACAAACAAAAAAGGAGCGCCCCAGACAGCATGCTGGGGTCGAAACTCATGCACCGCGCAGGGGGCAGGGAAGTTCAACCCCAGCCCAAACTTTTTACAGGCTTATAAAGGCAAAAACCACAAACCAAAAACAGGGGAGCCAAAAGAATTTGGGCCATTACACATGATTGGCTTATTTAAATGTTGGCGGGATGATTACAAATTAACAGGGTAATATTTGCATGCTAAGGTGTAGGGAGGCACAAGGGCTTGGGACTTATCGAGGTCAGCAGGACACCTGGTCAATGTATGATTTATGGGGAGCTATAGGGAGGTGCCATCCTGCCAGATGGCCATTTGGTCCGCCCTGATAGCAGTGGCTAGTTCCTGCATTCTCTTTTTTATCTTTTATGGCCGGACATTCTTAGCTACAGGGTGGGTTTGGCTGTGCCTGGACCTGCCTGGGTCTATTCTTCAGCCCTGAATTTCTTGAATTTACACACCACAATGCTATAAGACCCAAAATTATAAGTTTTTGCTCTTCACTACAACATCCAAGATTTTACCTCTTAATCAGATCTCTATCTTTTTAGCTCCAAGTTACTTTGGGTTTTGCAATTTTCACAGGGTGTCTGACAATCTCAATCACTACAGCCTGCTGCTGTTCTTCAACAATTGTCTAACAGGCAACCAAGCTCCTGCTGTTTCTATCAAAGAAAGTCCCACCCATTCCTCTTGTTCAAAAGTGGGGCTGGACAGGCACTCTCAGGCCAAGGAGGCCTCAGTAAACTTTATCTGAACATTCAGGTGCTCTCAGGCACTCCTTTGTTGAGCCATGCCCAGGCTTCGGAAAAAAAAAAAACAGCCCAGTGGATAAAAGTCATTTCATTTGTACCTGGCTGTCCACTTTGAACAAATGAGCAATAATTCTGTTTTTGTGAAATATAACAGGTAATGAATATTTTAGTTTCAGTCAGTGGAAACTAACGGCTGTTCCCATTAACTCTTTCACACCAATTAACATTTTTGCTTCATAGTCCCTTTAACATTTTCAATTTCCACAGTATTCACACCAGGATGAATACTGAGACATTAAGACCAGGGACATCATTAGAGCAAAGGTAAACAACTCTGTCTCAACATATGTCCTTTCACAATGGAAACAGACCAGAGACCATGGGGATGCACAACTCTGAATAGTTTATAAAGGGCCCTGTAGATATCTGTTCCTGTATATTGAGGGGTGTGTTTAAGTGGAAAAAACTTACAGCTGTCATTTGGGAATAACACATATAAACCTCAAGTGTTTTTTTTTTTTTAATGAAAAATGTTGACAATTACGTTTCTTATACATAGGGAATATCTGGATTAAGAACTAGTCCGTACCCAGACTTCACACTTCCTCTGACCCTGACTCTGTACCTTCCAGGCTAAGAATAATCTTGATGGCCTGATTTCCCCAGTAACAGGCTATCCAGTAGAAAAGAACAACAAACTTCTCAAGATGCAACCAGTATACTAAGACATGGTTCATGTCTAATTGTTTACACAGACAGGCAGAATACAGTACCACTACCAAGATTTGGGAATAAGAAGCCAGTGTCTATGAAAATCAAAGAAACCTTCTGCAGCATCATGATCAGGAGTAGTGGAAACTGCAAGCTTTGTGGCTGCAGTGGTGAATAATTCCTCACCTGACAGCTCATCCCAGATTTATCACACTAACCTCACAGGCCACTGTGAAGAATACAAACACTTTGGATGTGCACAGCTTAAGACAGAATGCTACCCAACAGGATGCCTTACATAGGCTCTATGTGGTAAGGTTGTTACAGAAAGTTAGAAGTGTCTGAAGGCATTACTTGGGAACCGTGATGAGGACATCTTCTAAAGAAGTATTGTGAGACAGAAAATTAAAAAAAAATGTTGATGTCTGCTTAGAAAGGGGTTTAATCTCAGGATTTGGTGATAAAATCCAGTAGATTTGAATTCAGGACTGAACTGCACAAGAAGGCCCAGAATTGCTAGGACTATACAGAAAAATCCATTTCCAGATAAGTTAAACAGAAAAAAAGGAGAGGAATGAAATGAAAAAAGAAGAATGTCAGTGTCTTGATGGTAAATTCTGTCTTTGTGAGCAATAATCAACAAACTTTGAAAGGAATAATGCAACAATGTGAAAAAAATGGACACACCATTTGAAATATCTTACATAAATCAGTAAAAAAAACATTAAAAATATCTCACTAAAAATGGCAATATTTGCAGGGTGTTGGTGGTGCACAGCTTTAATCCCAGCACTTGGGACGCAGACGTAGGCAGATTTCTGAGTACAAGGCCAGCATGGTCTACAGAGTGAGTTCCAGGACAGCCAGGGGCATATAGAGAATTCCTGTCTCGAAAAAATCCAAAAATCAGACCATACACACAAATAAGAAAACAAACAAACAAACAAACAAAAACAAAAAACAAAACACACACACAACACACAAAAAACAGAAATACAACAACATAAGGCAATATTCCCTTTCTGTCTTGTGGTTTTCTTTTTTAAATGTGTTATTGCATCTCAGAGATGCCTCCTCCTTTATAAACACTGGCATCACAAACACATCATAGATATGAACTTGCAACATCGCCACAGGTGGTTTACAACTCCTTCTACTTCAGTGACACAAGGGACTCCACACACATACTCCTTCCATAGAGTAAATGTATCCAATATCATACAGATTATTCAAAACAATGGAAATATCTTCAAATTATCTCAACACTTATGCCCAGTGATCGGGTGTCTCAGCTTGACGCTCCCAATGATCAATTGTTTATAAGTACTAGCTTGTAAAACTGTAAATGAGTTGTCTATCTGGAACCCTTTATAAGATCCTGTCCTCAGAAAGGATCCTGTTCAAAGCCATTAGCCACTTTTTTTTTAATGTGCACATTTAATGGGATAAAGTAATGAGACTTTTCCTAATTGTAGAAACGACCTCGTGTCTTTATTTTCCCCCACATTTTTTATTACATATGTTCTTCTTTTACCTTTCAAATGCTATCCCAAAAGTCCCCTATACCTCCTGCCCCCTGCTCACATACCCACTCACTCCCACTTCTTGGCCTTGGCATTCCCATGAACTGTGGCATATAAACTTTGCTAGACCAAGGGCCTCTCTTCCCAATGATAGCCGACTAGGCAATCTTCTGCTACATATGCAGCTAGAGGAACAAGTTCTGTGGGTACTGGTTAGTTCATATTGTTGTTCCACCTATAGGGTTGCAGACCCCTTCAGTTTTTGGGTACTTTCTTTAGCTCCTATATTGGGGGCCCTGTTTGCCATCCTATAGATGACTGTGAGCATCCACTTCAGTATTTGCAAGGCACACTATTTCATACACCAGCAAGAGTTTACTTAAGAGACCCTGATATAGTTGTCTCCTGTGGTATTTTGCCCTCAGTCACTTCTACGCTTCAGAAGAAACAAAGCTCTAGTTGTGTGCCATGCAGATCTGACCCATCCAGCAGGTCCAGTTATTCGAGGATCTCGAGGGGACCTCCACCTAATAACCAAATGGGGGGTAGAGAGAGAAGAGGGTCTTGTACGAGTAACGACACGGAAACCGTTCTGAAGTTGTATCAAGACCCTCAAATGTATTAGCCAGGCCCAAGGTTTAAATACTCAAGCAAAAGGGGAAGTGCCTTTCAGCAGGAAGGATGGGGCAGTAGAATTGTACAAGGAAACGGGGAAGTACAGATACTTAGCGGGAGGGATGGGGCAATACAAGCAAAAGGAGAAGTATTTATCAGTGGGAGGGGGGGCAATAGAATTGCACATTCTTAGGCAGTTAAACGGGGAAGCAGGAACTTGGTGGTGTCAGGGTGTGGTCCGGAGAGCGGTGATGACCCAGGGCTGGAACATCCTGTGGTTCTCGGAATCCATGTGTCGGTGGCCCGCCTTTGACCCTCTTTTCTTCTCGGGGGGAGAGGCCCAATTCAGAGATCAGGACAATAGCGTTGCCTTAATGGCTCCCAACACAGATCATGTAGAGGGCTGTCAATATCCCCTCTCTTCCAGCAAAGCCTCACAAACAGTCACAACGATTGTCTTCAAGGACAACTTTGAGTGCCTAAGATAAGGATCAAAGCACCTCTGCTTGCTCCAATGTCTAAATGCCACTGCAGATTAAGAAATTCCCTAGCAAGACCCTAAGATTCACAGTCCAGGACCATTTCAGCAACCCATTACTTTTCTAGGGTCCAAACTTGTTGCAATTCTACAGACCTATACATTGTACCCTTAGAGTCCTTCTCAAGAGCAGGCAGCAACTGCTCCAACTGCTTTCTCCAAAAGCAGCTAAACAGAAACAACCTGCAGAGTCAGGTGATCTGCTCCTGGTTCCACCAAGGTGACTTTGCCTTGTGTGTGGGGTGGTAATGGGAGTTCCCTGCTGTGAGACCCTTTTCCTGTAGTTGTGCTCATCCTCCAAAGCACTTGGAAAGACAAGGAAAGAGTTCCTCATTCAAAATCCCTCCTCCTGCCTGTGGTGTTTGTGTTTCTAAGGAGTGGTAAATCGGCTCTATTTGGGGGGTTCTTTGTGTCTTTGTGAGTCCACACACAGTGATTGCTCTCTCCTATCCTACCTTTCCCAGAAAAATTAGAATCATAGTCTAGACATCATTTCTTTTATTATATAAACTTTGATGGTGGGTATGGTTGTTTGTGTACATGTCATTTTGCTTGGACACTTCATGTGTAAAATACCTGCAGAGGAAAGAAGACACTACAGCAGCATATGCTGCTGGAAATGGAGGAAGTGAGAAAGAGAAAGGAAGAAGGGGACTATTAATAAATTTTAAAGCTTTCTAGTTAAATCCGCTCTTCAAGATAAACAACTGAAAGTGTAATTAGTCGCTGGCCTTGTTATATTAATACTGACTATAACAGTAAAGCATTTGAAATGTTTTGTAAACAATTTATTAATTTTCAAATACAGGGTAATGTGGAACTTTAAAAAAACTCCTCTTCTTAAAAAAAAAACAAAGGACAAGATAAATTATATCCCCATGCACATTATTTAAATCACACTTTAAGAACTTTGAAATTTGGATGTCAAAGAACTTAAAAATGCCTGATAGTATCTTAAATAGGAGACATAATCATATCTAGGTCAAATGAAAATAATCTACTTATTGGTATATGGCTTGATCCTAAGTAGCTACTTTATTGGGAAATGGACAAGCATAGGTTCTCTTCACAGAATGCTGCATATATGAAGGCTAATTTTTGTGACAAACTAAAAGGTGTATTTGCTTAGTGCCCTGACTGTAGTGACAAGAAAGCTGTATTGTGTATATGTTTTTGACCCACCTTTGTTTATCATTTTCCCAGTTTGGACAAGCTAAGATGCATTACTTCAAGGTTTTTAAGACTTATGGGACATAGCACAGTAGAGACTGTGTAATCCGATTTAGAAAGATTAGTCTCAGAATAGAATTATAGTGATTCATCTTCTAACCTCACTGTGAGCAGTTATTCTAATTCAATATTGGACTGGTCTATTAATAATTTCAGTATTAGAAGAATTAGGGAAGATAGCTAATGAAAGACCCCCGAGCTGGGTAGTCAATCACTCTGAGGAGACCCTCCCAAGGATCAGCGAGACCACGATTCGGATGCAAACAGCAAAAGGCTTTATTGGGAACACGGGTACCCGGGCGACTCAGTCTATCGGATGACTGGCGCGCCGAGTGTGGAGTTCTTACCCTTTTTATAGGGCTAGGGCTGGGGGCAAAAAGCGCGGGTACAGAAGCGAGAAGCGAGCTGATTGGTTAGTTTAAATAAGGCTTGGGGTATTTCCCGGTCTTTTGGGGAACTTGAAACTGAGGTGGGACTTTCCAGAAACTGTTGCTAGTTTCGCTTTATCTGAGTACCATCTGTTCTTGGCCCTGAGCCGGGGCCCAGGTGCTTGACCACAGATATCCTGTTTGGCTCCTGTCCCAGTATTATTCAGCCTTATTTTTTTTTTTTAACTAAACTTCCTTGTAACTTTTGAGAACTCAGCTCTGGTACTTTTTCATGCCTTGCAAAATGGCGTTACTGCAGCTAGCTTGCTAAGCCTTATGGTGGGGTCTTTCATTCCCCCCTCTTTCTGGAAACTGAATAAAATCATTTATTCACGCGATTCTACTTCTTCTGGATCTATTGATTTGAGTTGGTGATACTGTTGGGTTAGAACTAGGGCCTGTACTACTGAAATTCTGTCTTTTACAAACTGGACCAAGCGGTTGAGAATGCAGGGTCCGAGGAGTAGGATTAATAAAAGTACTATTAGAGGGCCCATAATGGTGGATATCAGGGTCGTGAACCATGGGGACCTGTTAAACAGTCCCTCAAACCACCCTTGTCCTGATTCGAACAATTTTTGTCTCTGGTTTAGCCTTTCTCTTAGCTTAGCCATGCTATCCCTTACTACGCCAGTGTGGTCTGCATAGAAACAGCATTCTTCTTTTAGGGCGGCACACAGTCCCCCTTCTTTTAGAAATAGTAAGTCTAACCCTCTTCGGTTTTGCAGGACTACCTCGGATAACGAGGTCAGGGATTTTTCTAGGGCACTGACTGATTTCTCTAAGGCCCCAAGGTCTGTATGTATGGCTGCCTGGAGCTGTTCGAATTGTCGTGTGGCCACTAGGGCAGTGGTCCCTGTTCCTACTCCTGCTGCTATGCCGCCCATAGTAAGTCCTCCTAACAGCAGGGCCAGAGTTAAAGACACCGGCTCTCTTTTATATTTAGTTTTCTTTTCAAACTGGCCATAAACATAATCAGGGGAGTGATAGGTTACCTTTGGCCAGAGCTCAACCAGGACACAATAATCGGTGGTTAAATTAAGCACAGTAGTAGATAGACAGGGAGTGAGCCCGGTGCTGCAAGCCCAAATGGTCCCGGCGGGAGAGGCCAAATAGTAGGACCCGTCGCTCGTCTTCTGGGTGGTATTACACAGGGCCTGATGGGTTTTGGGAACTGCTCCTACGCAGAGTCCCTGCCCGGTCACTTCGGACAGGGTCAGCTTGTGTTGGGAGGTCACGGAGCAGTTAGCCGGGGCAGAGGTATGGTTGGAGTAGGTACCTAGGACGGCCACCCCTTCGTAGTAGGGGGGTCCCGATACCAGACACAGCCAGCACTCTTGGGTTTTGTCGGGACTGGTGAGGTTGAGTGCTTGGTAGGCTCCTTCTACCAGGTTTAGCAGCCTATCTCCCGTCCCAGGTTGTTGAGAAGGCGGGGGAGCCCCAGGCACCATAGAGGCCGCGCCTGAAGGAGGAGGATGAGGAGGCCTGGGGAGCATGATCTGCACGGGTTGGGAGGGGGGTAGCTGTTCAGTGATCACGGGATTAGGCCCAATGGGGACGCGGGGTCCTACATTGAGGACCTGGCGGGTCAAAGAGAACAGGGTCACCGGGTCGGTCCCTGTGGATCGATACAGTCTTAGTCCCCATGCTTTGGGGGCATCCCAGCTGGCCTTTTTACCTGCATCAGTGAATTCTAGGACTAGGGGGTTGCATCGACCCCCCGGTGTGGCACCCTGGACGCTACTGGAGACCACTGAGGAATCATAACAGGGGCCCTGACTCCTAGGAGTGTTTCCTCGCTTAAGGGAAATTAGGTCCCATGATGATGATGGCTTCCAGTATGCCTGTCCAGTGGTCTCACATCCCCATTTGCCACAGTAGCCCTCCCTCGGCCCTCCACACCCTGTTAGTACAGTATGACCGGGGCAAACATAGAAATCAAATGTTCTTGTCCTTTTTCTTCCCCCGGGAGAGCGGCAACCATGTCCACTAGAGGATTCCGGGTCATCCCAGTTATCTCCAACTAAATCACACAAGTCAAAATATAGTTTAGGGAAGGTGTCTGTCATCGTCCCCAGGAGGGAGGTAGCGTTAGCTGTTTGTCCTGTCATTAGGTTGGTAATTCTCCAAGTGACATTGAAGACCTGGTGAGGGCTGTCACGTTGTACCGAGGCTCCTGCCCTCACCAAGATCCCCATAACTATCAGGGGGCCCCACGGGTTAATCTTATCTTTAAGGGGTTTTGAGAACGCTGGACCTTTCATGCTGTTCCAGCCGGAGGAGTTGTCGCCGCCTTTACGTGAGCGGCGTGTATCCACGCGGAGATGCCGTCTACTTTGAGAGCGGTGGGGGTGGTCAGCAGGACGGTGTAGGGTCCTTTCCAGCGAGGTTCCAAGTTCTTAGTCTGGTGCCGGCGTACCCACACGGCGTCACCGACACGGAAGGGGTGTGGTATCACTGGCTGATCTAGCTGGTCCTGATAAGCAGCGGCCAGCGGCTTCCAGACCTCTCGTTGTACTGCTTGGAGGGCCTGTAAGTGAGCTTGGAGAGAGGGACTATTAGTTAACTTTGACATTTCAGGATCATGAAAATTGACAAGGGGCGGGGGTGCCCCATACAGAATTTCATATGGAGTCAGTCCATGGGGGCCCGGAGTATTCCGGGCTTGGTAGAGGGCCAGGGGGAGTAGGAGTACCCAGTCTCTAGTGCCAGCTGCAAGCGTTAATTTGGTCAAGGTCTCCTTGATTGTTCTATTCATTCTTTCTACCTGACCTGAACTCTGGGGTCTGTAAGCACAATGCAGTTTCCAATCAATCCCCAGCAAATTGGCCACCGACTGACTTACCTGGGAGATGAAGGCAGGCCCATTATCAGTCCCCAATACCTGGGGCATTCCAAATCTTGGAAATATCTCTTCTAGTAGCTTCTTAGTTACAACCTTGGCAGTTTCACGTTTAGTTGGGAAAGCTTCTACCCAGCCGGAGAATGTGTCCACAAACACCAGGAGATACTTGTATCCGTACAGCCCTGGTTTAACTTCAGTAAAGTCAATTTCCCAATGGGTACCTGGTCGATGTCCCCGTACTCGCACCCTCGCTCCGATTTTGGCTTTACTAGCATTTACTTGAGCACAAGCTGTGCAGGATTCTGTCACATGCTGGAGAGTTCTATCTCGGTTTAGCATGTAGTAGGGACTCTCTTCTCTGTCAAGGAGTGCCTTCATCTTTTGAAGGCTGAGATGGGTGAGTCTGTGAAGGGAGTCTAATAGCTCAAAAACAAACTGATCGGGCATCACAGGCTTGCCTTGCAGGACCCAGTATCCTTTTATTTTATCATAGGTGGCTCCCAACTCTTGTAACCTCTTTACATCTGTCTCAGTATAATGGAAGAAGGTAGGCGTATACGGGGTCGAGGTCTCTATGAGGAGTGTGGAGGTTTCTAAAACCGTTCTCATGGCTGCCTCCCGGGCTGCTTGGTCTGCCATTCGGTTGCCCCTAGCTTCGGCACTATTTCCTTTTTGATGTCCTGGACAGTGGATTATACTGAGTCTTTTGGGCAGAAAGAGAGCTTTTAGCAAGGCCAAGATCTCGCTTTTGTTTTTGATTTCTTTGCCCTCTGAGGTCAGCAACCCTCGCCTCCTGTATATTTCTCCATGGACGTGAGCCGTAGCGAAGGCATAGCGGCTATCAGTGTAGACATTTAGCTTCTTACCTTCTGCCATCCTTAGGGCTTGAGTAAGTGCCATCAATTCGGCTCGCTGGGCGGATGTTCCGGCCGGCAGTGCCCTTGCCCAGATTACCTCGGTCTCAGTGGTCACCGCTGCTCCAGCTCTCCGCTGTCCCTCTTGTAGAAAGCTGCTTCCATCTGTATACCAGGTGTGATCGGCGTCTGGGATAGGCTGGTCCGTGAGGTCCGGTCTGGTTCCGTGCGTCTCGGCCAAGATCTCGAGGCAGTCATGGGGGGCTTCCTTTTCCGGTAGGGGGAGCAAGGTGGCCGGGTTGAGGGCCACCACCGGTCCGAACTGAACCCGGTCTGTATCCAGGAGCATTGCCTGATAGTGGGTCATGCGGGCGTTGGATAGCCAACGGTCAGGGGGTTGTTTGACCAGTGCTTCTACCGCATGGGGGGCCAGGATGACTAACGGCTGTCCCATCGTTAGTTTGCCTGCATCCTTTGTCAGAACGGCAATGGCTGCTACCATCCGTAAGCAGGGGGGCCACCCGGCTGCCACTGGGTCCAGCTTTTTGGACAGGTAGGCCACAGGCCGGCGCCAAGGTCCCAGTTTCTGCGTTAGGACCCCTTTGGCGTAGCCCTGCTTTTCATCGACAAAAAGTTCAAAGGGCTTGGTCAAGTCTGGCAATCCCAGGGCAGGGGCCGTCAGGAGGGCCTGTTTGATTTCTTGATAGGCCCTCTGCTGATCTGGGCCCCAATTAAACAGAGTCCCAGTTTTGGTGAGAGGGTATAAGGGGGCCGCCATTTCCGCAAACCCAGGGATCCAGAGGCGGCAGAAGCCTGCCGTCCCTAGGAACTCCCTTAGTTGTCGAGGAGTCTTTGGAACGGGTTGCCCCATCACAGTCTCTTTTCTAGCCTCAGTCAGCCATCTCTGACCCTCCCTCAGAAGGTACCCCAGGTATTTGACCTGTTTCTGGCAGATTTGGGCTTTCTTGGCCGAGGCCCGGTATCCGAGGTCCCCTAGGGTTTGTAGTAGGGCCCGAGTACCTTGTTGGCAGTCTAGTTCGGAAGTAGCGGCCAGCAGTAAGTCATCCACGTACTGTAGCAGGATCAAGTCTGGGTGCTGGATCCGGAAGTCTGCTAGGTCTCTGTGCAGTGCCTCATCAAACAGGGTGGGACTGTTTTTGAAACCCTGTGGGAGTCTGGTCCAGGTCAATTGTCCAGAGATTCCCATTTCTGGATCTCTCCACTCAAAGGCGAAGAGAGGCTGACTGGTGGGGTGGAGTCTCAGGCAGAAAAAGGCATCTTTTAAATCAAGCACAGTGTACCACTGGTGGGACGGGGGGAGTCCACTTAAGAGGTTGTAAGGATTGGGCACGGTGGGGTGGATATCTTCCACCCGCTTGTTGACTTCTCTCAGATCCTGGACAGGCCTGTAATCATTGGTCCCTGGTTTCTTAACGGGCAGCAGGGGTGTGTTCCAGGGGGACTGGCAGGGTACCAATATTCCCTGGTCCAACAGTCTCTGTATGTGGGGCTTAATCCCCAGCCTGGCTTCTTGCGACATGGGGTATTGCTTTATGGACACAGGGGTGGAGGTTGCCTTCAGAGGTATAATCAGAGGCGCTTGGCGAACTGCCAGTCCCATGCCCCCGGTTTCCGCCCAGGCCTGGGGAAAGTCAGAAAGCCAGGTGGACCCTAGAGAAACATCCGGCTCTGTTGAGGTCTCATGTAGCCGATACTCATCCTCTATGTTTAGGGTCAGTACTTGCAGGGGCTGTCCCATCGGTCCCACAATCTGAGCTCCTGATCCCTCGAAGTGGATCTGGGCTTTTAGTTTAGTCAACAAGTCTCTTCCTAGCAAAGGATAGGGGCAGTCTGGCACATGGAGGAAAGAGTGAGTGACCTTACCGGTAGCCAGGTGTACCTTGCGGTCTGTGGTCCAGCGATACCGCTTTCCTCCAGTAGCCCCTTGGACCCAGGCAGACCTGTCACTTAGGGGTCCAGGATTTTGGGTCAGCACGGAGTGTTGGGCCCCAGTATCTACCAGGAAGGTGACTGGTTGCCCCCCGACTGTGAGGGTTATCCTGGGTTCAGGGGGGGGCTCCTGACCCTGACCTCCCTAGTCATCTAAGGTCAGGAGTGAGGTCTGGGGCCTCGGTCCTCGGGGCCCTCGTGGCTTCTTTGGGCAATCCTTAGCCCAGTGTCCCTTTTCTTTGCAGTAAGCGCATTGGTCTTTATCAAGTTGGGGCCTCCTCCGCTCTCCCCCCTGTCTATCCTGTCTCTGACCAGTAACTACAGTGGCCAATAGCTTGCTCATTTCTCTTTGTCTTCTGCGGTCCCTTTCTTTCTCTCTCTGCTCATCCTCTGCCCTACGGCGCTCTTCTTTTTCCTCTGTTTCTCTCCTGATACGTTCTTCTCTTTCTTCCGGGGTTTCTCGTTTATTAAAGATCTTTTCAGCTTCCCTCACTAAATCTCCTAAGGTCTTGCTTTTTAGATCTTCTAACCGCTCTAACTTTCGACCGATGTCCGGAGCGGACTGCCAGATGAATGACATGGACACATTGGTTTCTTGCCCTGGGTCCTCAGGGTCATACGGAGTGTACCTGCGATAGGCCTCCTTGAGTCTCTCTAAGAAGGCTGAGGGAGACTCATTAGGTCCCTGGGTTATTCCTTTTACCTTGGCCAAATTGGTGGGGCTTCGGCCCGCGTTTTGGAGACCCGCTAAGAGCAACTGGCGATAGAGAACTAGGTGGTTCCTACCTTCAGGAGTTGTATAATCCCAATCGGGACGTTCGAGGGGGAAGGCGGCATTGACTTCATTAGGCAACTGGGTGGGGCGCCCATCGTTGCCCCGGACTGCCTTTCTGGCCTCCAGGAGCACCCGCTGCTTTTCTTCTCCTGTCAGCAGAGTCCCCAGCAACTGCTGACAGTCGTCCCAGGTAGGCTGGTGGGTGGTGAGGACAGACTCGATTAAGGCAGTCAATTTACCTGGATCTTCAGAAAAGGAAGGGTTATTATTTTTCCAGTTATATAGATCAGAGGAGGAAAACGGCCAGTACTGCAACTGACCATTACCCCCCAAACGGAGTGGGAAAGCCCGAGAGGTGGTGGAATCTGCCGCGGGGGGGTCTCTTTTGCCCCGCAGGCGAGACACCATGGGAGAGGGGGCAGGAATCTCAGAAGTGGAGGTGGCCTCTTCTCTGTCGCCATCCCCGTCAGAGGAGGACGGTCCCTGTTCTCCGTACGGCGGAGGGTCTTCTGTGAGAAGGTCAATGAGAGGTCCGCCGTTATCGGAGAGAACCTGAGGTTTAGAAGGTCTGGGTTTTATAGAGGGGGTAAGGGCAGGGTAAAGGGCAGATCGGGGCGGAGGTTGGGTCGAAGGACCGGATGGGAGGATGGGAGCGGTTGGAGAGGGGGAGAGTTTGGGAGAGACAAAAGGTTTGACCCACGGAGGGGGTTCATAGGCAATAGCCTCCCAGGTGACAATGTATGGGACCTGATCCGGGTGTCCGTGGGGACCGGGAGAGAACACCTTAGATTTAACCTGTAAAATAATGTCCAAATTAAAAGTACCATCTTGCGGCCACCCCACATCGAAAGTTGGCCACTCGGCAGAGCAGAAGGTGACCCAGCGTCTCTTCTTGACGTCCACGGACTGGTTGGACGCAATGCGCTGGACGTCTCCCCAGTGTTCTAGGGTCAGACTCAAAGGAGTGGTTACGGTCTGTCCCATATTTTTAGAAACGGTCCAAAACAATAACGAACAGACAAATGACAAAACAACACTGAGACAGATAAGACGCGCGGCGCGGTTTCGGCGGAAAACCGAAAGCAAAAATTCAGATGGAGGAGAGGAGCGTTTCGGCCCCTCGCCGCCCAATAGAACCACGTATCCTTCAGTCAATGGAGAAGTTCCAAAGAGTCCGAAACGGGTCGGGTTCTCAGATACAGATTGGGCCACAAAAATGGCCCCCGATGCCTCTGAGACGTCTCCCAGGGCTGCGGCCGGGAATACGAACTCGTCAGTTCTTCCACGGAACCGCCAGATACAGATCTAGTTAGCTAACTAGTACAGATACAGACGCAGGCGCAAAGATTAGATGCCGGCACACACACACGCACAAAGACAGAGACGGAGACAAAACGACCGCTGGCCAGCTTACCTCCCGACGGTGGGTCGGTGGTCCCTGGGCGGGGGTCTCCGGATCCCGGACGAGCCCCCAAATGAAAGACCCCCGAGCTGGGTAGTCAATCACTCTGAGGAGACCCTCCCAAGGATCAGCGAGACCACGATTCGGATGCAAACAGCAAAAGGCTTTATTGGGAACACGGGTACCCGGGCGACTCAGTCTATCGGATGACTGGCGCGCCGAGTGTGGAGTTCTTACCCTTTTTATAGGGCTAGGGCTGGGGGCAAAAAGCGCGGGTACAGAAGCGAGAAGCGAGCTGATTGGTTAGTTTAAATAAGGCTTGGGGTATTTCCCGGTCTTTTGGGGAACTTGAAACTGAGGTGGGACTTTCCAGAAACTGTTGCTAGTTTCGCTTTATCTGAGTACCATCTGTTCTTGGCCCTGAGCCGGGGCCCAGGTGCTTGACCACAGATATCCTGTTTGGCTCCTGTCCCAGTATTATTCAGCCTTATTTTTTTTTTTTAACTAAACTTCCTTGTAACTTTTGAGAACTCAGCTCTGGTACTTTTTCATGCCTTGCAAAATGGCGTTACTGCAGCTAGCTTGCTAAGCCTTATGGTGGGGTCTTTCACTAAAATCTTAATTAGCTAGCAAATTTAATTTGGATCACAGCCTCCACTCCCAGAGAGGCTGCAGCCTTTCTGCAATTCTCAAAGCCACCTCCCCCACACCTGGATCTCTAAGACTAAGCTTGATCATTGCTAATTTGCAACTGAATGGGGTACCTGGACTTCACCAAAGAAACTTTCACACTGTTGCTTATCACAGTCCCACCTTTGTTTCTCAAGCAGGTCATCCAAGTCCTTCAGCCTGACTGTATCAGATATACAGCCTTGCCTCCAACAGCCCAGGTGGCAGTTATTGATCTTCATTCTAGTACATATTATGACTTTGGTCTGAATTGGGAATAAGGTGTGCTAATGAGGGCTGGATATTCAATGACAGACATCCAGATCTCAGAACCATGCCAAACTAAGACAGAGGTACATGCCAAAGGCCATGACTGTTGATAACACAACACAGAGCCATGTTTTGTGTGAAATATAACACAAACTAGTTGCACATAGCATCCATAATG